>NC_068364.1:58164034-58364034 GCF_020536995.1 Dreissena polymorpha | reverse complement strand
TACTTATTCATTTCAATAGGCATTTCCAATTTTATAAATCCTATTGTGCGATTTTGCAATTACACCACCCGTAACTAAATTCGCTTCACCAGCTACAGATCAATAATCTATAAATAGGTGATCGGTTTGAAGCGATTGTAAACGATCGACTGGATTTATTTTACCCAATCAATCGTTAACGCCTTAATAACTGTAATAGCAGTTAAACACAATTTTTACCACAACACCGGCAAAGAAGAATTTTATAAAATTGCAAATAATTCAAGAAAAGCTCATCGCATGTTTTTTTGTATCAAATTAAGAGCGTGTATGTTGACTAATTTATAAACAGGTCCTTCTGCGTCTGGTCGACTGCATGTATGGATGGAAGTGTCCCTTTGACCTTTTGCGGGACAATTTAATATTTACCCAACGTAGATCACGCGTTATTGGTAAATGCCGTATAATACTTGTATATATGTACACTGTGTTTGACATTTTATGTGCAAATCACACTCAAGGTAATTGCAGGTCTACGTGATTCCACGTCAAGAAGTCGAACAATGCAGGATCCCTTTTGCATTAAATTATTTTTAATGATGCAAATTCGCAATAATCAAACCCTATAAAATCAAACTATCACGGAAGGTGGAATTCAGCCCATATAATAATAATGTTTTGATACATGTCAAGTAGGAAGTTGACCTAGACCGCTAGTAGCCCATTTCTTATTAGTGCCGTGCTCTGTGAAAAGGGGGTTTAATGCATTTGCTTAAAGTGTTGTCCCAGATTAGCCTGTGCAGTCCGCACAAGCTAATTATTGACGAAAATTTCTGCTTGATGATATTTTTCGTATAAAAAAGTATCTTGTCAGCAAAAATCAAGTTTAGGCGGAAAATGTCGTCCCTGCTTAGCCTATGCGGACTGCACAAGCTAATATTAGGCGACGCTTTACGCACATGCTTTAAACCCCCTTTTCTCAGTGCGCGGTTCATACATTTATTTTGTTTATCAATATAGTAAGATTCAATGATTAAAGTCTCGCACATGTCTATTGATATTTCGAAAAATACTAATGCATGTTCCTCGTGCGATATTTGAAAACATTTAGTAATACAAATACAAGATAGGAGCGGAGTTAAAATGGAAGCAATTCCGCTCAAAACATTTTAAAACGCTGTATAAAGTTCATTGAAGTTCAACAGTGCTTTGTTCAGTTGAGGACAACACTCGACGAATTTTGCATAATTCATTTACTTGAAATGTTCATAATAAACTGCCTAATCATGACATACAATACATTATACATAGGCTATGAAAAGATGCATTTGCCGCCGAGCTGCACTCATATTATCAATTAATAAGCTCGATCGAATTTCGCATTATAATGAGACACACACTGTCATAACATTTCAGGTATTGCCATTAACTATATCTAACGCATGCGCTGTTATAAGTAAACACTTATACTCGCCACTTTTAATGGTGACTAGGCAAACGGTTTCACTTACATGACATGTTAACACTGAAAACCCAAATACTAACGCTTAAATCACTATGATGTAAATATGCAACATTACGGTTAAAGGGACCTTTTCACGTTTTGGTAAATTGACAAAATTTTTAAAAGTTGTTTCAGATTCGCAAATTTTCGTTTAAGTTATGCTATTTGTGAGGAAATAGTAATACTGAACATTTACCATGCTCTCAATTATCCATTAAGTGCATCTTTTGACGATTTGAAAAACTGAAAATTGTAAAGCATTGTAAGGCGAAACGATTGAATAACTTTGGAGAGTTCTGTTGTTGTCATTATATTTTGTGAAACTAAGAGGATGGCTTATATAAAGTATAAAAAATATACTTTTCTGTATGAGCACGGATGGCCGAGTGGTCAAAGTGGTAGACTTTTACTCCAGGATTCCAGGGGTCAGTGGTTCGAGCCCTGTTGAGGGTTACTTTTTTTCTTTCTTTTTTTAAAATTTTATTCTCTTTTTTTACTGAAGCTTTTTAAATCTAATGTTTACATTTATCAATATATAGCATTTAAAGGGATCTTTTCACGGTTTGGTAAATTGACAAAATTGAAAAAAGTTGTTTCTGATTCGCAAATTTTCGTTTTAGTTATGATATTAGTGAGGAAACAGTATTACTGAACATTTACCATAGCCCAATAAAGCCATTATATGTATCTTTTAACGATTTGAAAACCTAAAAATTATAAAGCGTTGCAACGCGAAACGATTGAATAATTTGGAGAGTTCTGTTGTTGTCGTTTAAATTTGCGAAACTACGAAGATTGCTAATATAAGTTATAAAATACTATGTATACTCGGCGGAATAGCCGAGAGGGCCAATGCGTTTTTACTTAAGACTAATTCCAGGACTCCGGGGGTCACTGGTTCGAGCCCTGGTACCGGCTACTTTTTTTTCCTTTTTTTAAATTTTATTCATGATTTTTACTGGAGCTTTTAATATCCAATGTTTACATTTATCAATATTAAGCATTTAATGACAAACTTCAAAATATGCCAAAATCTGTGAAAAGGCCCCTTTAATGACAAACTTCGATACATGCCAAAATCTGTGAAAAGGCCCCTTTAAAGTTAATGTGTCCTAGCTAAACAAATAATATGCTCAGCTTGGCTCAGCGTTATGTTTTTATCTAGGCTTTATAAAGAACGTAATTATTGAATATCAAAGTATCTTTATGTGTGTGTGTCTGTCTGTCCGAAACAAAACGTATTATAAACGAACACTGATTTCTCAACTTCGCGTTTTGTAAATAACGCTGTGTTTTGAAAATAACGTTCAATCATGCAAACAACACCAAACAGCTTCTTTGTGTGCTATAATATTTACGGATGATGATATTGCACGTCTCAACTATTTTTTAACAGTAGAATTTATAAAACGGTGTGGACATTTTTTTATTAAAACATCTCACCTGAACAATTTCAAATGCAAATTTAATGTTTGCTTTACGACAGGAATGATCGCATAATAATATTAATACAATATGATTGTTTTCCACTGGATACAAACTATATTTCTCAACAGCTATTTCTGAAACGTCACGTAGCTCAATAATTGTTTATTTAAATCGTTATGCTTGCGTCATGTGTATAGAAACTACGTGGTTTCAACCACATGTTTGTCGAAGTCACATGTGGCTCCGTCCACACACAAACATTAACTACCAAGCCAGAATACAAATCATTCTGCGCATATGAAACAACTAATGATGTGTGCGCATAGGCAACACATAATTATTGCATTTTTGCCACTTGTGCATGTGCAGTCCGCACAGGCTTATCGGGGACGACACTTTCCGCTTTTATGATTTTTTTCGTTTAAAGAAAGTTTCCTCCTAGCAAAACGCCAGTTTAGGCGGAAAGTGTCGTCCCTGAGTAGCCTGCACAGGCTGCACAGGCTAATCTGGGACGACACTTTAAGCACATGCCTTAATCCCCTTTTCACAGAGCACGGCTCATTTATTTAAGAACTAGCCCCAAATATAACACACTAAATCTTTGTAGGAAGGTTAACCATACAAACATTAATTTGTACATGGAAATTAACCACTCATAATTTTATCGACAATGTTGTCAATACTCTATTATTGAAT
This sequence comes from Dreissena polymorpha, assembly GCF_020536995.1. Taxonomy (NCBI): domain Eukaryota; kingdom Metazoa; phylum Mollusca; class Bivalvia; order Myida; family Dreissenidae; genus Dreissena; species Dreissena polymorpha. Next base: position 58,360,427 of record NC_068364.1, on the reverse strand, counting down.
GTTCTCATACTGGCACACATAGTGTGTAGCATTGATTCGCTTAAACAATGATTTAAATATTGACCTCCTCGAAACGTATTAGATGAATAAAATGAACGAATAATTAAAAACGGTTTTATGATTAAATGTTCTGCACATATTCTACACTTAACAAAATATGGCTACTTCGTCTACAAAACAAGACAACTATTAAGGATTATGTTCTATCGTGTTTTTAACTAGAACGTTTATATTTCCTAAAATGGAATGGAACTAGACGTGGCAATCTAAACATTGCTTTTACCAAAGCCGCAATAGATTATGTGGACTGTTGAAACAGTTATTTCAACAGAGAATGTTTGTTTTCCGGATTACAATACTCGCTATCGTTTTAATTATTTACAGACATTTCAATTGTAATAATAAAGAATTCAGTGATGGCATACACTACTTGATAGTGTTTTGTTAAAATCAATACTAACTGCGACGGAACTGCTTTTTGGGAAAAAGCAATCTATATTATCAACTAATAGGCCTGTTTCGAAATACCATCAGACATTCAAAGCCAGTGTTTTACTTGTTTGCTCTACTAATTACGGCTCATGCATATATTTAAATCAAAGAAGACACTTCTTCATTTTTAATACGAAAGACAAAACAAAACTTTATTCCAAAGTTTAAAGCATACTATAAGCACTTTCTAGAAAAATAAATATGCAACCCATCGATCGGTACTATTGGCAATACGGTTGATATATCGGCCCTTGAAATAGAACACTTGCTTTATCTGATTATAAAATATTTACTATAGCCTTTATTGTGACAAGTAGTGCAGTCAATTAAACAACACTAGCGGATATATAGAGAATAATATGTTGGTGACGTGGATGGAGAATGGTTATCTGGCAAGTCGGAGGAAGTTTCGGCTCACCCGATAAGATCCTCCGATGAGCCAGATAGCCATTCTCCATCCACATCACCAACCTATTATTCTATTTATCCTGTCACATTCGTTGAAATGTTTCTAAAATATCTAGTTTTTGTGTATTTTGTGTTTAAATATTTAATATGGGAAAAAACATTGTTACGTCACGTCATACAAAACGTTTGGGCTAGCTTCCATCTTGTTAAACAACACAGAAATCGAGTCAATCGTTATTAATTCAATACACAAAGACAAAATTATGCTGTTCAAATAATTATTTTTAAACAAACAGTGCTTGAAATGTATTTTGTTGTTTTTTTAATTGAAACAAGTATATCTTCTCAATAGAAAATAGTACAGGCGTGCGTTTGCGCGGACAGCAACTGACGGATATTCGAGGTCACGTGGTCATCTAGCCTTATATCTTTTGGGATATTAGATTACCTGGTTATGGGACTGAATTAAAGGCATGTGACAGGATAAATATAGAGAGCGTACGCTAGCATTTGTGTGGTTCTCAACCTAGTTATTCAGTTACGAAACTACTACCTGAAGCAAAAGGGGAGGGGTACGTTGCATGGTGTTTGCACTCACATAATCTGTTTTATGGACTTGTCTTTGTGTATAAGTCCTCATTGTGTGGTACGACTTTAACTGACAACCCACAAAAACACGACGACCAAAACGTTAGATGGCTCGGGCAAACAGCCATTGGCTTAATGAACGGGGACGACAAGAGAGACATTCAAACGCGACGGTGTGTGTTAACAGAGCTCACATATCCGGCGATATGATTTCATAAATACAACCTGACCAACATTTAAACAACAGTGTTAACAAATTGTGTTTTTGCTTTTCATTTATGACCTTTGTGGTCGTATAATTTATGTTTCGTGCTGTTTTTGTTGGTTTCCTGTCCTAGAAGTTTAATTTGGATAACTGTAATCGTTGGTGACACTTTTGAATAAACAATAGTATCTATTAGTTTATGGCTTGTGTCCTGTAACATTGTGCGTATGAAGTGTCCACTCCTTAAAAAAGCCCGAAAATATACATATTTATAAATCGAATTGTACATAAGTATGTCGTATGGAACAAGTACACAAACAGTTCGATTGATTCGAGTTCTCAGAATTCCATACTAGTGAAATATGTTTTTTTTATAGTTTATGATATAATATTATATCATGTCATATTATATTTGTTCATATCATATTACCAAATAATATCATAACATATACATCTAAATTAAGTATATTAATTACACTTTCACCTAACCACGTGGTCTAAGCTTGAACCCTTGACCTCCGATCGCTCGGCGGACCCCTTGTCCATTACACCACGGCGACCTTATCAGGATCTCTTCCGAAAATCAATAGAGAATAACAGTCAGTAATGAAGATATTGTGTTTGCATTGACCCGCAAAGTAGATAATCCTGTAAGACGTTTGTATTTATAAACAAGAAACACACATAAGTTCTAAAGGACTATCTGAAAAGGTTCCATCAATCAAGTAAATGTGCCATATCATACATCAATATGAGTCAATAAAGCGGGCTTTCACTTGTACATCGAAAAATGGATATCTAGTTGGCGAACTGTTGATATTGACACACATTTGGTAATACGAACATCAATGTTAAGAAAGGCAACTTAATAAAATCTCATAAAATCATGCTTTTTTAAATGTACATACCTTGGTTAAACATTTCTGTACTAAAGGCGACCATTATGTTTCACAAATGTCATTTATTAAGCCATTGTCAATATTTATTAAGAGTAATTCATTTACGAAATAATTCGATAATTTAAGCACACCAGTCAATTCGTAGAGTACCACGCATGAAAAAGAAAACAGTTTATTCTTTATAACACGTTTAAACATACATGGACGCATTTAGTTCTGGAATCATTTAGATAATTATTTTTAATCACGAACAAATGGGCTTTCTGACGTTCTGTTGGCATTGTTTAATATGCTGAAAAATATATCGTTATATATATTATGTCAGTGTCAGTAGTAAAATGCATATGCACATTCGTGTTTCTATGCTGCTTGTCATTAGATCTAAATTACAACTCGTTTTTAACTTTCCAATATATTTGTTACATTTGCATCATCTAATTTATTTGCACATTTTTATTTTGCTTTAAAATGTTTCCATAACTGCTTGAATAATTATGTAACAATCAATCAGAAAAAAATATGCCATTCTGTATGATTCGGAGTGCACAATGGAAACCTCGTAATATATACCGGTTAATGTAATATAAAACAAGATTCAACGCATTCAAATTCATTCAAAAGTTAGACAGTATGCCTGTATAGCGTTTTGGAGACTACTGTTCAATGATAAGTATTATGATGTGGTTGTATCACATTTCGTCTGATCACAAGTAATTACATTTTAACAAACACGCATTCCAATATTATTGTACATTCATTCATTTGCTTAATGGTCTTGCAAAAGCTTTAAATGTGCCAAAGACTGTAATCGTTCTGATCTAAAACGTAAACAATCAAGTTAATTTTAACCTCGATCTGGGAAAACGGGGCTTAATGCATGTGCGTAATTTCTTCCGAGATAAGCTATAAGGGACGACACTTTTCGCCTTAGCTGGATTTCGTTCAGAAGAGACTTCTTTTGCAATAAATATTCCATTAAATCAAACACTTACGTCTCTGATTAGCATGTGCGAACTGCAAAAAGTAATCTGGAGCGAGCTACATTTCTTTTTCCTAACGACCATTTAATAATCACTCATCTCGAATATCATGACACGGTAACTATATGTGTCTTGTTCTGGGAAAATATGGGCTTAATGCATGTTCGTAAAGTGTCGTCCCAGATTAGCCTTTGCAGTCCGCACAGGCTAATCAGGGACGACAATTTCCGCCTAAACTTGATTTTCGGTAAGGAGGGACTTCCTTGAAACTAAAAATACTATAAAAGCGGAAAGTGTCGTCCCTGATTAGCCTGTGCGAACTGCACAGGCTAATCTAGGACGACACTTTACGCACATGCATTATGCCCAGTTTTCTCAGTACACGACTCATATATTCATTTGTCCACTCATCTCATAATAACTGGGCTCACCAAGTATATTATATATTATAGTGACAACCAGCAATTGCTGGAGCAGCACCTCGCAGGTATGACGTGCATTACCCATAATCCGTCTTCATACTGGTATAACAAATACACGCTTATGCAATATTAGTTTGTCAAACAATGACATGTATTGTTTACATTAAAATCAATGTTACGGAATTCGTTTGCATTTTCATGTGTATACATATTTTATAACATTAAATTAACAGATGCAATTTATATTGTATGGTGATGTAATGTTTCTGTCATGTAAACCACATCCGACCACACAATGTCAGTAGCCTGCACATCGCCGGAACTGATTGTTCCTTTTTCTAACAAATCAATTTACAAAGAAAACAAGCAACACGCAGATCAATGATATGCATATCTATTTCTATCATTGCATAAAATGGCAAAAAATATTGTTTCACAGAATCTACTAGCAAATTATTTTGTACTTATAAAGCGTCGAAATTTCCCTATAACGTGGATTCTAACAAATGTAATTTTTTTCTGACTCTAAAAACGCATACAAAACGTATGTTCATGTTGTTCTCAAAGTCTGGCGCGATCGCCAAATACAATAACCCAAAATTGGTAAGACAGAAGAATTGACAACAATGATTTACGACTCAAGATTTATCACATTCAGTAGGTCCCCCGAAGTAACGCACACGCAAAGCAGTTTTTTTCTTCGGGAAAAGTTCATACATGATAGGGACGAATGAAATTAAACTCGGAAGAGGAGGTTACTATTAATCGGCGTCAAACCTAGCGTGCGTAGTTAACGTACAGTCGGTATAATGGCAACATAACAAGGCGGCTGACGGCTTAAAACAAGGAGGTGACACTCCTACTTGGCGGTGTTGAGCATAAATTTTGCAGAAACTGCAGATATATTAAAAACACATGTTCCATGGCGTATAGGATAGCTTGCCCACTAAATGTCGAACACGAAAAGGTGTTTTGTTCAAAGTCATTTCATAAACAGACGTTCAGTGTATAAGCAAACTTCGGTTTTATGTTGTAACATTTTTAATTTAGCGTGCCTATTAGCGTTAACTTACATAATACGTAGAAACTTTATGTCGAATGGACTCAATATTTTATGTTAATACAAGTATTTTATCCAATTTGTGACACAGTAAGTAGGAACTCTTAATGCGGAAATAATTGTTAACTTTTATTTTAACACCACTGAATGCCATATCGTATGGTATGCTTCACCTTGTATTATGTTTTCCATATGCATTTATTACTCAAATCGATATTGTGTTTATCTCTGCTACAAGTAATAGATCGACTTCGAAACTAATAAATAATTATGTCCCAATTAATGTTAATAGCATAGGGTATATAAACACACTTGCAAACGCTCCGATAAATGCTTGAAACAAATGCAGTTTGATTTCATTTGGTTAATGGTTTTAGATTAGAAATATGGTTGTTCAACATTGTATTTATTTTCAATTGTCATTGTCAAAGTCTAATTAGCAGCCTTTTCCGTTTTTTACTCAATTAGTCGATTGAGTAAGTAGATTATGTAGGATAAAAAAGCCTATTTAGAACATGTTTCTTTTTAATCATTAAATTTAAGAAATTAAGAACCGGTATATTGAGAATAGTGAGTTTATTAAGGATTATGTTCGGGCTATCGTGTCTAATAGGCAAGTTTATAACAAAAAAGATAAAGTATAAAGCCTTTTTTGCTAATTTAGCCTTATTTGCAGCCTAAGATAAATGTGCAGCCTAATAAGCAAGTACGTCCTATTGAACAGAATAATTATTTACTCGTAAGATATAAATAAACGTGTATTTACATCTTCTTTACCCTAGTTAGCCAGTTTATAAAATGTGATAAAATATTTAGCTTATTAAGCACATTTAGCCTAGTGAGCAGTGTAATTAAGTATCTTAAATATTGAATTATTTTATATCATATGTTTGTAAAAGCAATAACTATTTCAAGCAATTTGAAATTCTCGTGTTTCTCAATTGCACATTTCATTACAATATGATACTTCAATGTCGTTTAGCATTTGCCATTTTATTTACCGATCCTTTAAAATAATCAAGTTATCCAATATATTCCGACTTCTACACATTAACGGTAAATTAGCGCTTTCTGTAAAAATTGCGTCCCGGCGAATATTTGATAACAAAGTAATTCATCACACAAATTTAATTTATCAATGCAGTTATTCAGCGATTCACGTCTAAAGTTAATTACAAGGAATTAAACAATTTAAGTCACGATGGGAATCTAAATTATGACAGTAATAGTGTTTCCGTTTGTTCGTAATTTAATTGCGGAAGGATTGAAAGTATTAGTACGCAAGTTTTCCAATAAGCAAGCATTCAAAAGAGGAAATTACTAGGCACCTATTTCTTGAATTGGTAATCCGTGTGCATCCTTGACTGTCCGGGAAATAATTGAGTCCCGGACCATCAAGGACCATGACGGCAGTTTTACGGTTATAACTTAGTTTATCCGATACCTCTTTATCCGGCGGTACATATGCCATATGTTGACAGGGAAAAGTATGCATTTAGCTCTTATATCCTTTCATAAAAACATGACAAGAACTACCACATGATTAATGTTAAATAGTAACCCCACTATATGCTGATTTGTTCTTCACTCTCGCTATGTCAGACGCAAGGCACGCAAAATGCTACATTAAGAAGGTATGCGTTATAACACGTTCTTTATAAATTTAAATGGCGTGTGTTTATTTCAAACTTGCAATTAATTTAAAAAAATGAGTTGCGTCTTAAATTATGCAATAGCGAACTGAGGCGGTGCCTTCAGCGCTTTGATAATATCATCCAACGATATTGATTCATACGACACAAGAACACTAACTCCGATCCTCATAAAAAGACGAATGCTTCGGATTTTGTAGGAGCATATGTGCGAAATATCTTAGTCACAATCAGCTTGGGGCGCTTATTTGTCTTTGCTGCATTTTTATGAAATTCGTCTTCAATGTATACTTTTTCTTGCCTATTTTGTGTTATTGTAACATATTTTTATCAATATATTACAGTTTAACACATATAAAAATCGTATAATCGCCCATAATTACTTGTGGCGGCATGCCTATATTCAAACACTGAATGCATTTGTGTTGGTTCCAAGTCTATTCTTTATTATTCAGTCTAAGACTGGTTTGGAGAATACTGACCCAGGTCTTTAGCATTCCAGATTCCAGACTTCATGTTCAACTGTGCTGCCTGTGAGTTCCAGAGGTCTGTCCTCTTGTCACTGTTTGTGTACTCCGTTATGATCTTAGCATACACCATAGGGTTTCCGTTTAGACAATAGGTAATGTCAAACTCATGTTCCTCTGTAAGAGCGAGTTATATCTTCTGTCTTTCTTTTTGGCGTCAATGTCGATGGGCGTTGGTTGTAGATTTTATGAAGGTTATGGCGATCTTGAAATAAACATCGAGCCTGCTTTTTGTTGCTGCTGTTCTCCATAGCCATCGGTAGCGGATGCTGCTATTGAAGACCTGTTCAGAACAGGAAGGTCCCCTCGGACGATAATTTCGTTTTTGCTGGCATGTTCACCCTCGACGTGTGTATGCGAAATACGATGATTAAATATATATATATAATTATTTGAAATTCACATTCTAAAGAGATCTGACCCGAAACTAGGTAAGCCCGATAGGCAGTGGACAGGGGGTCATTCAGCACTAGGTCGTTACCGTATGATAACTGTTTTAATTTGTTTGTTTGAAGGTTACCATTAAAGGTGCATACAAATTTATCGGAAGTAACACACAGAGCATGTATAACCGCCCCCTGAAGCCAACCGCTTATTAACCCTTTGCATGCTGGGAAATTTGTCGTCTGGTAAATGTCGTCTGCTGAATTTCTAAAATTAGCAATTTCTTCGATTTTTTTTCAAAGAATACTATCAGAATAGCAAACAGTTTGGATCCCGATGAGACGCCACGTTTTGTTTAATGGCCGATATGTTATCGAAACTCACACTCAAAAAGCATGTGGATGAAGCTTTTTTTTAAAGAGAAGTTTGTTTAAGGTAAACAATATCGTTTTATGGTAATCGGTAGCGCGTTTTACGACATCGGATTTTGGGCGGGAATACAACCCTTGTACAGTCTAATATCGACCGGGTACTTTTAAGTATATTTACCGTACCCGGGGTACATGTGAGAATACTTAAGAGTACCCGGGCTACATGTAAGTAGTACCCGAGCCCACAATGACCAATAGAGCTTTACTTACGGATGATTTAAGATCGAAACTACGCATGATAATCGCAAACGTGGGTAGGACTCAAGTTGTGTTATGAATTATTAAAGGGACCTTTTCACGTTTATGTAAATTGACAAAATTGAAAAAAAAAATGTTTCAGATTTGCAAATTTTCATTGTAGTTACATTATGTGCGAGAAAATATTTACTTTGTTCGAAAATGTCCATAATATGCAACGTTTGACGATTTTAAAACCGGAAAATTAAAGAGTTCGAAACGCGCAACGATTGACTCATTTGGAGAGTTATGTTGTTATCGTTACATTAAGAAGATTGCTTATATAAAGTTTAAAATACAAACACGGATACTCGAGTGGTTCGTTGAATTATTTCTTTAGATATGTTGCAATATCGTCTCTTTCTAGCAAAGTGTGCACCAATGTCTGAAAAAATCATTCGTAAATTGCATTCCATTGGAAAGTTTAGCGACCGGACGTTGCTGTTATTGTACGTATCCATCACAATTACATATCAGCTGGCATAGTATGCTAATGATCCGTCACTCAACCCAGCCTTAATGTTTGAGCTATGTGCCGTTGAGAGATTGAATTGCCAACGAACAAAAGAACTATTTCTTTCCCGTTTCAATCAAAATTCCAGTGTGAATGAACGTTAAGGAAATACAGGTTTTTTTTCTGGATATATATAAACAGTTGATTTGGAAGACGGGCTTCTTAAACAAATTAACTATTATTATGTCTTTTCAATAATATGAGTTAATGAACGTTAATCTGAATGGCTATCTATCATGAATTTATTTTTGAATATGATTGCGTGGTTGCGGTAGGAAAAACAGTGTTGTGTACTAAACATTCATTGTTTTGCTTTTAGATTTAAGACTACATGAGACTTATGGCCCTTTTCCACTACGAAAACAAGCCCACGACTCGCTACGATTTATCACATTTATTGAATCGGGATGACTCGTGACAGTCTACGATTCATTTACGACACTGGTACGATTGAGTTATGACGAATCGTGGGGTTCGGTTGAAGAATTGCGAATATGTTCGCGCCTTCACTACGATGTGTAAGAATCTACTGCGACTGTACTACGAACGATGCAGATCGATCACGACTAAGCTAGGACCTCACCGAACGCACCATGACCCAATATTGATATTGATCTAAATCTCGAGAATCTTAGCGGGCTCGCAATTCACTCGGGGTGAACTCGTGAGAGTCTTGATCTAAATCTCGAGAATCTTAGCGGGCTCGCAATTCACTCGGGGTTAACTTGTGAGAGTCTTGATCTATATCGCGAGAATCTTAGCGGGCTCGCAATTCACTCGGGGTAAACTCGTGAGAGTCTTGATCTAAATCGCGAGAATCTTAGCGGGCTCGCAACTCACTCGGGGTAAACTCGTGAGAGTCTTGATCTAAATCGCGAGAATCTTAGCGGGCTCGCAACTCACTCGGGGTAAACTCGTGAGAGTCTTGATCTAAATTGCGAGAATTTTAGCGGGCTCGCAACTCACTCGGATTAAACTCGTGAGAGTCTTGACAAAGGCGTAGCTGATTCGTAGACAGATCACGTGATCACCAATTTCCCGATTGAGTCACGACTAACCGTCCTACGATTCCATTACGACGACCATGAATGCACTACGACGCTGTTACGAGTAAACCGAGATTAAATTCAGTCTTTGAGGTCCCGGCCAAATTTTAAACACGTTTAAAATCTGGCCACAATTTTTCGGGATCTCACGATTTGCAGGAATCATTAACGACCGGCCAACGACTAGCTACGGAAGAGTTAGGACCTTCGCCGAATGACCTACGAATGTCCCCGACCTCAACATATTGGAAATCGGGACAAATCGTGCGGAATCGGGTCGTAGTGGAATACTCCTATTAGACAGTTGATTGGAAACCCTCTTCAGAAAAGCCGGTAAAATGATGGCCGTCTAACAGTGAACGTGGATTCGCGTCGTGTTCTTTCTTACATACCACATGATCTGTTTATTGTTGAAATCGATTCGGCTTGAGGTGCTCCCTATAATTAGGTATGGTTGTGAGGGTCTCTATGCGCAAAAGTTTGAGTTAATTATGTTTTGAAATTGCATTGAATTTGTTAAGGAAATCCTGTATTATATTGTGATCTTATGCTTGCATTATAATTATGTAGGACATCTTTCAGAAAGGTGGCCAATTCGCCGCGAAGCGTGACTCCGTACGGCAAGTGGTCGATATATATATATATATATATATATATATATATATATATATATATATATATATATATATATATATATATATATTGTATAAATACAACTATTAATAGGAAAGCATAAATTTTCAAGACGTTTTTTTGCAATTCTTTCGGGCGTGATACCTTTACTGATAGTATAAAGATCTTACAAACGCATTGACATAGCACCTCTGTGCATAGAACGGCACAATCATGCCTAAGTTTTGATGTGCAAGCATAATCAGTTGATACACATTTTATTTCGTTCATGTATCTGTGCAGTGTGAAAGTCTAGGTAATGACATTCTGGAAACGTTATCAAGGGAGCAAATGTAGTTTACGACATATAGTTATTACGTAAGTAAAATGACCATTTCCTTAATAATTCAGGGGATCATATTAACCACTACATAGAACCTATACAAATATTAAAACATCAGTCACCGCCTTTCAGTTGCTATTTCAAATATCAAATCAGCCGTGTTTGTCTACCCGAAGCTAAATAAAATTAACAATGTCGATTGCTATATTTGCCATGATTTTTAAGAATGAAAACACGTGTCATATAACGCAATATTCAAACAAAGGAGCGAAACTTCGAAAGAAAATAAAAAGGTAAAGCCACTCATTGCCTAGAGTAAACATTGGTCCGCCAAACAAGTAATTGCTGTTTCAAACTATAATCATGCTGTCAGGATAAAATGTCATATCGATGGTATTTGTAATAGGTTAATCAACTTATTGATTAGAGTATGCATTGGTCCGCCAAACAAGTAATAGCTGTCTCAAAGTATATACTGTCAGGATAAAATTGCATATCGATGGTATTTTTCCTAAAATTTGGATAGCATAACAGAAAACATTTTTCAACTTTTAATGCGCTAATGTCTCAGCAATGCCTACTTAAGCAAGAACATACAACGATAGAGTGCATGCGATATAGCGACGTTTATTGTCAGGGATATTATTCGAAAAAAAGTTTGCTGAAATGCTAGAAATGAAAGAAAGCAATACATGTAATGTGAAAACAAACCCTGCGAACTAAACATACATGACATTGTTCAGAAAATACTGCAGTATGTCCTTTACAAAAATATGAAATTATTTAAACTTCTTTAACACGTTAAGTTCTTCAACCCCATATTTTGGAATGAAATAGAATATTATTCGTAAAGCCACATGTACGGTACAGTAATTGGATTTGCTGTAATGTAAATGTATAATCTTTAAATATGTATGTAAACAGTTCATTGATAAAATCCAATTTTCAAAAAACGATTATGCTCTGAAACAAATGCGTGCATTTAACAAAGTATATAAATATTATGTATGAAGAGAATTCTCAGTAATTAATAATATGTAATATTTCAGTATCCTGGGGCTTAAATTTATATGCACTGACTTGTAAAGCTTCAAAAAGTAACATAATGTTAAATAACGTTAACGCCAGATTCACCGTGATTATTTTAGTTTCAGTGAATGATTTAAGAAATATAGAGAACTTCAATTCCAGTGAATTCTCACACCCAATCGAAAGTTTCTCTCAGGGACCGTTATGAAGAAAATGTTATAAAATAAACATGATAGATAATCAGAAAGTAAAAACCTGACCTTGATGAAATTGACATGCTTTTTTCAAACAGAGAAAATGTTTAACATAACGACCGATGAAGGCAATTTGTGTGAACAATTTTGCTAGTAATAGTCTGTATATACACGAGCATTTATTCCCACTCTCGGATTACGGTAAAATGTTCCGTGCTTTCGTGAAGTTGGTCAAAATGCAAATGCGGCACTCACAAAGGTCAATCCTATTACTCTTCGTTTCGAATCAACAAGCGTGGATTGTGACAGGTTCCAATTAGGCTCGTTACGATAAATACGATTAAAGTACAGCCTGCTAACCATTCTGGCATGAAATCAGAGTGATAAATCTGCGTTAGGTTATAACCGCTTCCATTAGAATCGAGAAGATCCCGGTTAAGTATGTGCATGCCGGTAACGCGCGTCAACTTATTTTTTTCCAGACATGTTAGTATGTGTCAACATTTACTTTTCTGTGTTGAATGTGTATTTTTGTGTATGAATGTTTATAAACCATAAATTTAATACACGTTCGAATTTGATAATACAAATACAATATAGATATCAGGTACATTAATATACATTGAACCTTTATTATGGTGCAGTTTACAACATGTATTATCATTTCTTACTGAGTTGTGTAATTTTGTTATGATTGAGTTGCTGGGTTGAGATATAAAATATATAATTTAAACGAGTGTACCTGTGTAATTTGTGATTGTAGCCACCAACCGCCATAATAAGAGCAATTACCCATGTGTCAATACCTTCATCGACACTTTCACCGGAAGCGATGGCACTGAGACGCCATATTGAACTTTGCGCATGCGTTACCCATCGGGCCACACAAGTCTGCCAAGTTTCGTCGCTGTGGCACACCTACTCCGAGAGATAATCGCGCATTCAGGCTCCTTTTATGGGGTAACGGGGCCAATACGGGCCAGTTAGCGTTCCAGCGTAAATGTTTAAAATTTGTGTGATGTGCCTATTTATGTTATTGCCCGCTGGCCGTTTATAAAGGATAACTGGTTTTAAACAACTGTGTCTCTGCTGGTAACGTTTAAGTAGTATTTGTCCAACACGTGCGTTCCCTTTGCCTGATCAAATGTAATGTGCCGTGCTCTGTAAAAAGGGGATTAATGCAAATGCGTACAGTTACGCCCAGATTAACCTGTGCAGACCGCACAGGCTAATCAGGGACGACACTTTCCGCCTAAACATGATTTTCCTTAGATAATTTTAGTGAGCGAAAAATACCATAAAAGCGGAAAATGTCTTTCTTGATGAGCCTGTGAGGACTGCACAGACTAATATGTAAGGAGACTTTATGCTCATGCATTAAACCCCCTTTTTACAGAGCGCAATCCAAATGCACAAACAAAGTTTCAGATTGTATTTGGCTATATATGGCTCTTGGTTCGCGGGGATTATAAACTATTTGTTTTTAGAACACAATTTACGAAAATAATAAGTTCACAGACAAATAGTATGCAGTCTACATATTGCCACGATACGTTCAACAACATTTAAAAAAAAGCAATGTATTACGTGTCTGATATACATTACTATTTGATTATAGGTTGCGTAGTCCTCGCTTGCTTCATTTTTCTTAACACATACAAATACCTTTTGCATTCATATTCTACGTTTGGAAAATCTCCTTTAACGTTTTTTTCCGGTCTAAGCTTAACATTAATGATAATCCTTATAGTAGGTCTAGAAACATTGGTAATTGTACTAACTGGCTTATTGCGAACAATGGTTTTTAATCAGGGATGCACTTGGACTTTATGTCAGTAATCATTCATGTCTATACAGATATAGAACTCACCATGTTTAATCGCGTGAAGATATGTTTGGCAAATTGGGCAAGGTTGATCTCTGCTAAATAGGGTAAAGTACTTATAGGACAAAGCGCACATGTGTAATGCGTTGTGGTTCAGACTTTCTGGAAAAATTCGTATAATGCAATAAGTGAGTAAGTTTAAAGTGCGTATTTTTAATGGTATGACAATGCTCGTTGTTTGGAACATAGTAAAAAAAGTTTTTCCGCTCATTGTTATGAGTTACACACATGACCTAACCCCACTTGATTGTAGGTCATACAAACGTGCCCTCAATTCTACGGCAATATGTAAATATTCAGTAGACAGTTTGTATATTTTTGTTAACTTTCATGTAAAAACACGTATATGGTTTTGTAGTTGCAATTTAAACGCTTCATCGTACCAATTGTGTTTAAAATTCATTAACAACAGGTGTGTTGTACCCACGTTATGACTAATCAAATATTTAATCCTTACAGGCATTATTGAAATTACGTTCGATTTAAAAAAGTGGATGCCATTATTTCGATTACTGCTTGGATACGCATTCATACTTTGGGTTAATTCGGGATTCGGTTGTTGGTACTTAAATAATAAATATATTTCCGAGCATATATAGTTACCATGCGAATATTCCTTTGATAAGTCGTTAATAAAATTATTTCTTAGCAGACGCAATATATTAAATGAGAGTTGCATCGTGTTATTTAAGACAAATGTCGTTCTACATTAGTTGTTTACAATGAAAGGCAACAATACTGCTGAAATAAAGACGTCATACAAAAGTGCCCAGAATTTTTGCGACAAAATGTGCATTTTCAGTACACACAAGTGCATATAACGGTAAAATTGCATTGTATTGTTTAAATCATATTCGGAGACATTTTGCACAATAACTAAGTAAAATATGGGTGTCAAACAACGTTTAGTCTTTAGTTTATTATTTATTGACCCCTAGGTTAATCTTTTATTATGATTATGACTCTTAAAATGATTGCAAAACTGAAATATAGCACTGTAATATAATGGTATACACATTCACTTTCTTTCTTTCTTCGTTTTTTCCTATAAGCAATATTTATGTAGAATATGATTGTTACAAATATTTAAGTATTAGCAGTTAACCATTTTGATATTGGATGGCTATATATTCAAGCGACTAACCTGTTACATTGTTGTTAAAACCAATCGGGACTATAAGCTATCACTTTCCCTTTTAGCACTGCGATTATTTAACATTAATATCGGTTAATAAATGAAAGCCACAATTGCGTTTACAAGTTGTATGCTCGTGCAAAGTATATATTGCTCGGCAGAAATCAACGTTAAGTGATACGCATTATCCCCGATTACAAATTATTCTTTTAAGTCATTTTGCTAATATGGGTGAACTATTTACTAAATATATTTTAAATGCGTTATTGTGAACTTAATACACAAATGGAAATCAGTTGTATGTTTGCAACTATTTCGAGTGTTTAACGATTGAAACCTACTGCAGAAGCAACATTCAAAGCAAGGGGCACAACTACTTCAAATATATATTTCTTTGCAATACAAGAGTTCTCCCATCATTCATGTGTTTGAAATTTGAACGATAATCTGCCCATTTGTATTATTTTTACAAACTATTGTTTGTTAAAACTAGTTCAAGACTTTATAAAAATATGAATTACATATTACCTGAGCAATTCATCACCCATATAAAAGCGCTCCGCTTTCGAGTCTTAGTACAAACTTTGTTATATCCAAGTGTCGCTGTTTGTTTTCTTCGAACAAAAAAGCTCAAATCCATCTTGTCAACATGAAAAAAGAACTAACATAATTTTTACATATAACATTTCAACTTAGCATACACTTATACCAGGTAATTGAAATTGGATGGAGCCAAGAAATTATTAATTAAATCGGGCATAATGCAGTCGGTGCTTTACAGCGTCTTAGTACTGTAAATATTAAGGCCCTTTATAATTATCTCAATGACAACTGTACACTGTGGTAAACACACCTTTGCCTTAACCGCGGCATTTTTATATGTATTGGGCATTCATTAATAGAAAGATGCAAACTTGTCTATATGTAAATCAGCGAAAATGTCCGTAAACAAATAGTCATTGCGACTGTTTGTGTCGTTTTCGATGTGGCGGTGGCATGGGGCATTGTATGTTTATCCTCGAAGTTCCTTAATATATAAAGTAACAGAACGTTAAAAACTGTTGTTGTAGTGTGATGACAAATATTTTTAAACACGAGCGAAACATTTTTCTTATAACAAATTTACACTGAATGTACCATCTGTATATTGAAAGCTGGAATGGACTGGTCTTTAATAAGTGAACGCAAGTTCAAGTACGTGACATCTTTCGCGTTGACGTCTGTACATTATAAGATATACTAAACGGACATGATTAATCTTGGGTCTTTTCAACTCTGATTAATTGGGGTGCTCATTTTTCAATTACAAACTCGGGCGATTTTTAAGCGAACTCCAACTTAACTCTACAAGTTGAGGTTTATGACCTTTACCATAAAAAATAACTGAATAGATTACTTCGACTAAATCATAATTATACAGATAATCTTAAAAACCACACGCAGACAGTACGATTGTAGTAGGACTGGTTTCCTTCCTTCAGTCCATTCATTGCCGCTTGAACCACCTCTAACACCTCTCTTGGGGCCGAGAACACAAAAACAACACACAATTATTAGAAATAAATAATAATGTCAATAAAAATAATGCTAATTATGGTGATAATAATAACATTGATAAAGTTGAAAATAACATTTTGCAACAAAATTATACTTAAATATTGTTATACCTGTATCATACTTTATTATTATTACATTATTATAAAACTTATCACAGTTCGCACAGGCTAATCAGGGACGACATTTTCGTCTCTTCTAAGCAAAAATCAAGTTTAGGCGTAAAGTGTTTTCCCTGATTAGCTTGTGCGGACTGCAAGGCTCATCTGGGATGACACTTTACGCACATGCATTAAACCCCCTTTTAACAGAGCACGGCCCAAACATATTTTAAAGCTTTTACATCAAGACAAATGTTCTTTGAAAAACCTTGTGTATTTTCTTGTATAGAACCACCGAACTAGAGAATTTTTTTCCGATTTTTATTCATGCACCGATCTTGTAATACATTCTTATGTAACGGGATAAAGGACACTTTATATTTAATAGGGTATTTATTTTATACTTTTTTGTTATCAATAACAGAGGTGCGTATATCTGTGTTCACGAAAGAAGGTCTTTATATAATAACCCCCGTTCACACATAGCTGCGACTTTACGACGATTATCCCGATCAAGCCACGATCTGATAAAAAAAGGAATCGAGGGCGATCGGAGTCTAAATCGAGCAATTTGGCAAATTATGGTCTTCATTTCGACCGTTCTACGATGCCCCTACTTCAAACTCTTACTGCGTTAACTGCCGCGACATTCAAGATCATACTATGACGCTACGCAGAGCTTTTACTGCGCTTTTACTACTATCATGAAGATCTCTCTACGATGCTTCCTCGCTGCCTGTATGAATGCGACGCTTCTACTACGCTCTTTTTACGATTTTACAACGATTCTTGACGGCCATGATCCCGCTTTGCTTGTTTTGAGCATGTTCAAAATAAGCGTGGCGAGAGCGTAGCGCTCTCCTATCATGAAGACTCTACCGTGATCATACTGCGCCTATGAAGACTCCACTACGTTTCTCCCACGATTTGTCACGATCGGCCACACTATGATCGTAGTAGAAGCGGCGTCTATGTGTGAACGGGGGTAAAGGGGCCTTTTCACGTTTTGGTAAATTGACAAAATTAAAAAAGTTGTTTCATATTCGCAAATTTTCCTTGTTTAAAATATCAATTATATGCATCTTTTTACGATTTGAAAACCTGAAAATTATAAAGCGTTGCAACGCGAAACGATTGAATCATTTGGAAAGTTCTGTTATTGTCGTTATATTTTGTGAAACTACGAGGATTGCTTATATGAAGTAATAAAATACATCCCTTTATAGCATGAGCACGGATGGCCGAGTGCTCTAAGCGGAAGTCTTTTTACTCCAGGACTCCAGGGGTCAGTGGTTCGAGCCAAGTTGAGGGTTACTTTTTTTTCTTTTCTTAATTATCTCTTGTTTTTTTTACTGGAGATTTTTAGGTCCAATGCTTAAATTTATCAATATAAAGCATTAAATGACAAATTTGAATACATTCCAAAATCTGCGAAAAGGCCCCTTTAATGTCATACTTTCGATAAAACGGGTTGCAAATACTGCTGTTGAGGAAATCACACGGTTTCAGCTAACGCTTTAAATGTCATATTAGGAAACGATGTCTTTTAACATCAACCGCATATCTATTTCAGAAGACAAATGAAATAATGGCAAATAGCCGTGACGTGCAATAATAATGCTATTGGTATTCTACAGCGTACCGAATGATTCCAATTTGAGCAAATACTTATATGTGCATGCAGTTATTCTAAATGGAGCAACCATTTTTCTTCAAGACGAAGTTAACCTTGTTAAATGGTAAAAATAAAGCATGCTTATGTGTGCTCATACTTTGCATGACTCTCTATATGACTATGTATGTATTGCGTTTATCTCCCTTTCTACAGAGCACGGCTCTGTTATGTATGGCAATGTTATGGCAGAGAAAGGGATATTTACGCTAAGATGGCCAAAATTGATGTTTGATACCTTATTGTGAAATCACTCTTAAATTAAAAATGCGTCAATTTATGGAAAAATTATAGGTGAGACAAGTATTTTCGGACGGACATCCGGATGCACAGGCAGAAGGTGCGACCGATAAATGCGGCCGTCTTTGGAGGTTGGGTGGAGGCGGGGCATACAGACACTTGAGTTTAATGGAGCTTAAGCATGTTAAACTAAAGTTATAGGACCGTGTTAAACATGCACTCTGGAAACAACTTTTTTGTCCTCCTTTGAGACGCGTCGAATATCGTCCCTTTCCCCTAGACATATTTTTCCCCTCTTACAGAGACTTTCCCCAAAACAATGCTTCTTTTGGAAACATGTAATGATATTTATAAGTTAACTTGATCCAGTGTAGAAAATTTAAAAAATATTGCATAATTAAATTATCTGTTGCCTTGAAAAAATAGAACAGTAAAATATCTAAAATTGATTATTTAAGACTTTCCTAATTTTCCCCAGTTTCGCGCGATTTTTGTCACCTCAAAAAAGGCCAGGCCCTTTCCCCAAATTAGATTAAAAAAAACTGCTTGAAATGAGATTTGAATTTGAAGAACACTTTTCCTGATCAATCGAAAATGTACTCATGTAACAAATATGTGGTTGTCGATTTTTATTAAAGATTCTAAAGACTCAGCTTGCTTTCCGTTTTTTTTTTGTGTTTTTTAATTTCATTACGAAGTCATAACGTGGTTTTTCAACTTGTTCAACTGGACTTGTCCGGATTTGTGATGTGAAGGTTAGTTCAAACATGCGACATTTTTCTTGTTGACGTCTTTTAGTGTTGATCATTAATCTTGAGAACTTGTGGTTGCATTACAACATTGCCCATTATTCAAATACCAACGCTGTATGAAAACGTACTTGTTCATAACGACTGTTGTATGAAGCAGTTACAATTATTACTACAAATCATTACCATCATCAGCATTATCATCATCAACAACAACAAAATCATCATTATCATCATCATCATCATCATCATCATCATCATCATCATCATCATCATCATCATCATCATCATCATCATCATCATCAACATCATCATCATCAACGTCATCATCATCGTCAACGTCATCGTCATCATCATCATCATCATCATCATCATCATCATCATCATCATCATCATCATCATCATCATCATCATCATCATCATCATCATCTTCATCATCATCATCATCATCATCATCATCATCATCATCATCATCATGATCATCATCATGATCATCATCATCATCAACATCATCATCATCAACGTCATCATCATCGTCAACGTCATCGTCATCATCATCGTCATCATCGTCGTCGTCGTCGTCGTCATCATCATCATCATTATCAACATCATCATCATCGTCATCGTCATCACCAACTCCAACATCTAGACCATGATGATGATGATGATGATGATGATGATATTGATGGTCGTGCTGCTATTGCTGCTACTGCTGCTGCCGCTGCTGCCGCTGCTGCAGCCGCTGCTGCTGCCGCTGATGATGATGGCGTCATTATGTTCTTAATGTTTTGTCCGGACGAAAGCCTTTATAAACACATGCACGTTTATTCGATTCTAACAAAAAAGTGTCATCATATAAGATTTTTATAATCAAATGTAAACCTGAATATTGTTCCCACTTGCAATTATATGTGTGTTATTAATGTGTGGCAGAGTAGAGTTCGTGAATGCGTTCATCATTCCATTGTTATGTAGTAATGTTATTTTAGTTACGCAATACACTGCAATGAAATTTAAATTCATTATTAAATTGTCCGTTTAATGTAAACAATACAAATAATTGGTAGTCAGAGTTCTATATGTTTACTTATTAAAGTAAATCGTTATTGTTATTTTCTTTGTTTTATTTAGTTTTAAACATTTATATTCAAGTACTAGTATTCATGCATTAAATACGCGAAGTTCTAGTTGAACTTAAGTTATGGATGATTGCGGAGTGTTTTTCTAATCCGTCGAGGCTACTTATTCCACTTGCAACAATCGCTTTCGAACCACAACAGTATGCATGGATGCGAAAAAGCATTCAGTAATCGCATTTTGTTTTTTCCCTGTACCATATTTCGTGTCTAGAACATTGAATCACTTTCGGTAGACATAAGCTTTTAGTTTTTCCTTGATTTTTTTTTATTACATATGCAGAGCGGCAATTTCTCAATGTATATACAGGGAACCAGACAGGTAATCATGGAAATAGTTTTCGACAGGTCAAGTAGGCGGTTCATTCATGAATCAACTATAGTTCACATAAGACATTAACATAGGATATGCACACAGCATGAAGTTGTTATATATGATAAAGCACGTGCAAATATTCCCATCTTTCCGATGAAAACAGTAATACAAACCGAACATAAGAATTAATTTGCGATCGGCATAATGACATTATTTAACGTAAATTTGCATTATTAATGAAAGCATAACTATTTTCATAGTATTGCATTACAGGAGATGGCTAGAGTGCTTTAAGTGTTTTGCTATAAAACACGTTGAAGCGACCTTTTGGCATTGGCTAAATTAGATTAACAAAAGTGCCTAACCTTATTAAATGACACTTTGACTTTGCATGTTATTGTCAGATATTAATTTGCTAGTGTTTGAATGCATAGCATTCTAGGTTTCATCACTTGGTTTTCCGGGATTATTTTTTTTTTGAAATGCTCGTGATTATTTTCACGGCTAATATATCAATGACGAGATGAGCACGTACGCATACAAATGGTAGAAAATGACAAATAACATACATGGTCTGATTAGACATTGCTGTGATAAACAATGAACGTATAGTTGTTTATGTTTGGTATGAAGAAAGTAAATCTTTGCGTTAAAAGGGACTGTCGTTCCCAGTGGCAGCCTTTGTATTAAAATCTTTATATATAAGAACCGCTCAATTGGTTGCGCTAAAGCAAAGATTCTTGTAGCAAGGTATTAATATATACGACGAAGGCCTGTGTTTCGATATATGCTTGTGCCTCTCTCGTTGGCTATGGTTTTAAGAAATATTAATATGAACAAAAAAAGTTTACGTTATGTCCAAAAGCAGCGACTACTTTGCGTTTATAACTAGCTAAAGAAACTTCAGCGTACAGTTTATATATAGTATCGTATGTCACGCTATAAATCAAAGAATGCTCATTTTCTTGGATACATTTCTACATATATTGGTGAATGAATATAAATTACTGCATCGAGGAATATTTTAAGGTTCAAATTTTTTAAATGCATCTTACAATAGACGAAAATAACTCTCATCAGTCTGAAATTCACAATTTATACGCCATTGTCGCTTTGTCACGTGACGAGTTTTCATTTGGATACTTTCGGATCAACCTTGACATTTTATGCTGAAATTGTAAACATTACTTTCGTTTTCTAAAATCTAATATTTGTGATTAATAACTTACGTCTGGTGGATTATAAGACTAATTTCAGTGTGAATCAGATAGTTTTGAATAATATTTACTTTGAGTTTGTATTTACACTACAATTTGTTTACAAAACAAGCCAGAATAATCTAAAGTACCGGGAAATGTCATTCTGAATTTGAAAACACTTGAGATCATGGTATGTTACTAAAAATAGAAATAACGTCATATGACTGTAAAAAACTCGGGAGATTCGCATTTCAAGAAAGTCTGTCACATCGCTGTTTTATCGATATGTAAGTGCAGAAAAGATAAAATTTAAATGTTTAAGATAGTATTTTGTGAAGGAATATATCAGTTAAATGTGAAAAATGTCAATCTTTCCGATCAAGTGGTTGATTTGGGCCAATAACTGCATTTAAAAGCTGTTTTGGACCAGTCTTTGTTAACTGTCAACTTTTCGGGAATTTCTAGTTGACTTTCCTAATGGGGTTGGTCCATAACTATGAAGTCGCGCCAGTCAGCGTGCACTAGGTCTCTTCCGGGGGATAACTCTTGTTCGTCCGAAAGGGGCCCTTAAAGGGGCATACCCACTCACTGGGAAATGGCGCATACGAGAAATAGGCTAAATAGGCTGCATGCACGGGGCCGACCGTAATTAAAACTCCCGACCGAAACTAGTTCAGCCCGATAGGCAGTCGACGGCTGGTCAGCGTGCACTAGGTCTCTTCCGGGGGATAACTCTTGTTCGTCCGAAAGGGGCCCTTAAAGGGGCATACCCACTCACAGGCAAAAATGTCGCGTAATAGGCTAAATAGGTTGCACCTGGCTCCGATCCTAATTAAACTCCCGGCCGAAACTAGGTCAGCCCGACAGGCATTTGACGGCTGCTCAGCGTGCACTAGGTCTCTTCCGGGGGATAACTCTTGTTCGTCCGAAAGGGGCCCATAAAGGGGCATATTCGCTCACTGGGAAATGACGCATACGAGAAATAGGCTAAATAGGCTGCATGCACGGGGCCGACCGTAATTAAAACTCCCGGCCGAAACTAGTTCAGCCCGATAGGCAGTCGACGGCTGGTCAGCGTGCACTAGGTCTCTTCCGGGGGATAACTCTTGTTCGTCCGAAAGGGGCCCTTAAAGGGGCATACCCACTCACAGGCAAAAATGTCGCGTCATAGGCTAAATAGGTTGCACCTGGCTCCGATCCTAATTAAAACTCCCGGCCGAAACTAGGTCAGCCCGACAGGCATTTGAAGGCTGGTCAGCGTGCACTAGGTCTCTTCCGGGGGATAACTCTTGTTCGTCCGAAAGGGGCCCTTAAAGGGGCATACCCGCTCACTGGGAAATGACGCATACGAGAAATAGGCTAAATAGGCTGCATGCACGGGGCCGACCGTAATTAAAACTCCCGGCCGAAACTAGTTCAGCCCGATAGGCAGTCGACGGCTGGTCAGCGTGCACTAGGTCTCTTCCGGGGGATAACTCTTGTTTGTCCGAAAGGGGCCCTTAAAGGGGCATACCCACTCACAGGCAAAAATGTCGCGTAATAGGCTAAATAGTTTGCACCTGGCTCCGATCCTAATTAAAACTCCCGGCCGAAACTAGGTCAGCCCGACAGGCATTTTACGGCTGGTCAGCGTGCACTAGGTCTCTTCCGGGGGATAACTCTTGTTCGTCCGAAAGGGGCCCTTAAAGGGGCATACCCGCTCACTGGGAAATGACGCATACGAGAAATAGGCTAAATAGGCTGCATGCACGGGGCCGACCGTAATTAAAACTCCCGGCCGAAACTAGTTCAGCCCGATAGGCAGTCGACGGCTGGTCAGCGTGCACTAGGTCTCTTCCGGGGGATAACTCTTGTTCGTCCGAAAGGGGCCCTTAAAGGGGCATACCCACTCACAGGCAAAAATGTCGCGTAATAGGCTAAATAGGTTGCACCTGGCTCCGATCCTAATTAAAACTCCCGGCCGAAACTAGGTCAGCCCGACAGGCATTTGAAGGCTGGTCAGCGTGCACTAGGTCTCTTCCGGGGGATAACTCTTGTTCGTCCGAAAGGGGCCCTTAAAGGGGCATACCCGCTCACTGGGAAATGACGCATACGAGAAATAGGCTAAATAGGCTGCATGCACGGGGCCGACCGTAATTAAAACTCCCGGCCGAAACTAGTTCAGCCCGATAGGCAGTCGACGGCTGGTCAGCGTGCACTAGGTCTCTTCCGGGGGATAACTCTTGTTCGTCCGAAAGGGGCCCTTAAAGGGGCATACCCACTCACAGGCAAAAATGTCGCGTTATAGGCTAAATAGGTTGCACCTGGCTCCGATCCTAATTAAAACTCCCGGCCGAAACTAGGTCAGCCCGACAGGCATTTGACGGCTGGTCAGCGTGCACTAGGTCTCTTCCGGGGGATAACTCTTGTTCGTCCGAAAGGGGCCCTTAAAGGGGCATACCCGCTCACTGGGAAATGACGCATACGAAAAATAGGCTAAATAGGCTGCATGCACGGGGCCGACCGTAATAAAAACTCCCTGCCGAAACTAGTTCAGCCCGATAGGCAGTCGACGGCTGGTCAGCGTGCACTAGGTCTCTTCCGGGGGATAACTCTTGTTCGTCCGAAAGGGGCCCTTAAAGGGGCATACCCACTCACAGGCTAAAATGTCGCGTAATAGGCTAAATAGGTTGCACCTGGCTCCGATCCTAATTAAAACTCCCGGCCGAAACTAAGTCAGCCCGACAGGCATTTGACGGCTGGTCAGCGTGCACTAGGTCTCTTCCGGGGGATAACTCTTGTTCGTCCGAAAGGGGCCCTTAAAGGGGCATACCCGCTCACTGGGAAATGACGCATACGAGAAATAGGCTAAATAGGCTGCATGCACGGGGCCGACCGTAATTAAAACTCCCGGCCGAAACTAGTTCAGCCCGATAGGCAGTCGACGGCTGGTCAGCTTGCACTAGGTCTCTTCCGGGGGATAACTCTTGTTCGTCCGAAAGGGGCCCTTAAAGGGGCATACCCACTCACAGGCAAAAATGTCGCGTAATAGGCTAAATAGGTTGCACCTGGCTCCGAACCGTAATTAAAACTCCCGGCCGAAACTAGGTCAGCCCGACAGGCATTTGACGGCTGGTCAGCGTGCACTAGGTCTCTTCCGGGGGATAACTCTTGTTCGTCCGAAAGGGGCCCTTAAAGGGGCATACCCACTCACAGGCAAAAATGTCGCGTAATAGGCTAAATAGGTTGCACCTGGCTCCGATCCTAATTAAAACTCCCGGCCGAAACTAGGTCAGCCCGACAGGCATTCGACGGCTGGTCAGCTTGCACTAGGTCTCTTCCGGGGGATAACTCTTGTTCGTTGTTTGTTTCAACTTATGTATTAAATAGGCTAAATAGTCTTAATAGGCTGAAAATGCTGTTAAATAGGCTTAACAAGCTAATTAGGATGTACCGTATGTTTCAACATTTGTACTAAACTAACTAAATAGGTTGAAAAGGCTGTTAAATATGATAAATAGGCTAAATACGATGTATGTTTCAAGCTATGGCTAAATAGGCTGAAAAAAATGTTAAATAGGCTAAACAGGCTAAATACGATGTATGTTTCAACCTATGTTCTAAACTTTCTTAATAGGCTGAAAAGGCTGTTAAATATGCTAAATAGGCTAAATAGGATGTATGTTTCAACCTATATACTAAATAGGCTAAATAGGCTGTGAAATAGGCTAAATCGGCTAAATAGGATGCATGTTTCAACCTATGTACTAAATAGGCTAAATAGGCTAAATAGGCTGAAAATGCTGTTAACTATGTACTTCATAGGCTAAATAGGCTGAAAATGCTGTTAAATATGATAAATAGGCTAAATAGGATGTATGTTTCAACCTATGTACTCAATAGGCTAAATAGGCTAAAAAGGCTGTTAAATAGGCTAAATAGGCTAAATGGGATGTATGTTTCAACCTATATACTAAATAGGCTAAATAGTCTAAAAAGTCTGAAAATGCTGTTAAATAGGCTAAATAGGCTAATTAGGCAAATGAGGATGTATGTTTCAACCTATATATTAAATAGCCTACATAGGCTAAAAAGGATGTTTCAACCTATGTACTAAATAGGCTAAATAGGCTTAATAGGCTGAAAATGCTGTTAACTATGTACTAAATAGGCTAAATAGGCTGAAAATGCTGTTAAATAGGCTAAATATGCTAAATAGGATGTATGTTTCAGCCTATGTACTAAATAGGCTAAATAGGCTGAAAAGGCTGTTAAATAGGCTAAATAGGCTAAAATAGGCTAAATAGGATAAACAGGCTTAAAATTCTGTTAAATAGGCTTAAAAGGTTAAATAGGTTAAATAGGATGTATGTTTCAATCTATTTACTAAATAGGCTAAATGGGCTAAAATAGGCTAAAAAGGCTGAAGAGGCTGTTAAATTGGCTAAATAGGCTAAATAGGCTAACTTCACACACGTTCAAAAATCATAAAAAGCGACATTTAAAGTTATGGTAGCCAGAACTAGTTTATAACATGTCTTTGTATGGTAAATGTAAAGCTCAATTGTTAATACAGTCGACGTAATTTCGGAAGATGCAATACTCGAGGGGTTTTGATCAGGACAATTGTTAGTCATAACCTTTAAAATACATAATTGGGATGACTAGCGCAGGAATCGGGCCATGAGATGGCGTTATTAAGATCGGGTGGGGCAGGGACGCTGCGCAGAGGGTACGTATAAGTGGGACTTGGGACAATATGCTGGGATGCCTTAGAGACAAAATTGGAACAATCGGCGGGCTTGAGAAAATATGCTGAGCGGCCGTGTAGACAACTGGCAACAATAAGCCGGGTGGACGAAGGGACAGCATTGGCAGAAAGTGAGTCTACGGCGTGTCGTTAGAGTTGATCAAACGTGCAGTCCATACTAACAATGCCCCTCGCCCTTTGTGATGCGAATCAAATGGCCATGATATAACGATAGAAGTATTAACATACTGTAGATAATTGCATGCTTTGGCAACTGATTGAAACACAAACACAATTCTAAGGAAAAGACTGATCTTGACTGTCGATCTTATTGATCCAAGAACAAAATTTAGCTAGAATTAGATATATATATATAAATATATATATATATATATATATATATATATATATATATATATATATATATATATATATATAAACACATAGATGGCCTGAAAATATGTACTTAAAATTTTGACAAAAACATAATGGAATAAAATATATGATATAATTTGTTAACTGAATACTTTGTGTATTTGTGTTTTTGTTTTCGGGCTACAATAAACCGTCCTTAATCATGCTAAATATATATTATCTCAATATAACATATCGTTATTATAACAAATAACAAAGTGAGCGGGCTGTTTTCGTATCCTACGGGCCTATATGATCATAACAGCCCGGGGCGGAATTTCAATATCTCAAAACAATCGGAGAAAGCAACTACAACAGAACAAAATGGAATCCATATTGATTATTTTGCCATCTGTGAAAAATAAGATAAGTAAAAAACAACGAAGAGATCGGAAGAATAAATTTTAGCGTACCATACACTAAAACTAATGTAAACTTCGATTTCAATCGAAAAGGTAGATTAAATCGATTACGCTATTTGATAATTTAACGTGTCTTTAAAAACAAATTAATAAACTACACCCCAATAAGAATTTGAATCTAATGCTTATATCAATACCAATACAATTACACCGATATGTACTTCCATTTTTTGATTTGCTGTTAATTAATCTAAATGTAATTAATAGCACACAATTTGGAAGCGTTTCTATCAAATTCTAACCAAAAAAACGATTTACAAAATTGAATGACTGGTCAGAACATTTCAGTTTTATTCTATTTTAAGTTTTCAATCATTCATTGAAGGAAAATAACCCGAAAACAATTTTGGATTGGTTCGATGATTTAAATTAAAACACTGCTACAAAAAAACACGATCGAATGTTGTCTCGTTTAACTGATGTGTTTCGTCATACAATTTACGGCACACAAGAAAATTATAGCTCGTATATTGTTGAGTGAAAGTAAAAGTGAAGAAATTTGGTTCCGAAATAAATAAAAGACAGAACGACCAAAACAGATCAATTATAAATAAGATAGCAGGATCGCTCAAATATATATTTGACGCTTACCGTGTAACGGCTCTCGGGCCTAAGACCTTTTGAACGATCAATCGGCAGAGGGTCGATGATTGAAGACGTCTGGCCCAGCTTCGCCTTATATATGTGCCTAAATATAGTGTTTTTATTTGTAATTGACATCCGATACCACGTCATGTATTGAACTTCAAAAAATTATGTAATCAGTTCCTCTTGACTTGGTCGATCCACAGTTCAATGCCTATAGACGAGGCCTTTTTTGAAGTAGTCTAAATTATCGCTTGCTTTACCAGAGCTTGATTTCTGCAATATATCGTCTTTTGATCCAGAGCGGTAAATGGTATTTAACATTGCTGTGTCCTTCGTCAATATATACATGTAAGTCATTATGTCATTATATCGGATCCATTCGTCAAAATATTATGGCAAACCATCCTTACATGAAATCAACAAACCAATATATAATGCAGCTTTAACCTTATATTAAGTCAGAATGGCATAATAGTAGGTGTCTTTGTCAATATAATGTACAGTCATCCTTCTATTGGTTCAATTAACAATATAACATACTGATGTGACCACATATTAAGTGAATCTGTCATTATATAAGTTTCCATATGCCGATGTTACCTTATTTTATGTCAAACCACACTTATATTGAAATTTGAAAACATTGCAGTTTATTAAAAGAACTTACCACAAAGCCCGAAGCCGAAAAACACAATTCAAAGCGCTATAAAGTATTTCAGTTAAAAAAAAACAAGTAACTTTTACAGTGTTATCTCGTTTATCACAACATCTATTTAAGATTTCGAGTTTTTAGTTGTTATATTGTTTTATATGTAAAATCGAAGAAATTAATTATGCATGCTTTTTTTAAGACCCAGTTATTTTATATTCTTTAGATTTTGCCTTAACTTCATGCGTTTTAAAGCAAAGTAATAGTGTTATTCGTTTATTTCTTTTTCGAACCGGGGGTAATAACATCACAAATGACTCCGTTATTTATAGTTTGTCTATTGGAAGAATATTTATGGTCATTAATAAATACATTCACTTGTTGTTGAATAATAGAAGAACGGGTCCCGTGCCATATTTGCTATGTTTTTCTTGACGTAGTACAAGATATGCACGAGCAACCTTCGCCTAGGTCAATTACTTATCGAGATATACAACACACTAACACTCATTTACAATTCAGAACTACGAGAGTAAAACCAGTAGCAACACGATGTATAGGGTTTACGTGTGTTTTCTTGTGTTGGCAATAACAGGCCTTTGTAAGTATTTCATTTCAAATGTTGTAACATAATTTGAGTATGTTTTTAGAAATACGCTCTAAATATTTAAAAGTGTTTTACAATTTTATCCAACTATGTATGAAATATAATGTCGGACAAAATTGCAGACATTGCAAGGTGTACAACAAACACCGTCTCTATGCAGCTAATTTAAAGCATAAAGCATTTAATAGTGTGCTTTGTAGGTTTCTTTTATAATCATTTCGTAGTTCAAGTATTACACAAGACCATTTTATATCAAAACTTAAGATTCTAAAGAATTTTTTTATTGTTACTGATTATGAAGTATGATGTTTAAAATCCAAGATTGTAATAACATGTGTGTGGCGTATGTTTCTTAAAATATTTCAATGATAATTCCATGAATCATTACATGTACTTTAGTATTATCATGTTTAATCGATATGCTGCTATATTACTCATGATTGAAGCCTGAGTCATTTAGAACGTAATAAATTTCGAGAAATAAGGCAACAAACATATTTTCACATTTAAATAATAATTGCTCAAATGTTTAAATGTGTTTAATGATAGCTACGACCCATGGGCACTAATATTTTATATGAAAAATTATATGTGTGTTACACATTTAATGAAGTTGTCAAGTTTTGTCCGCCTAGAATGCGATTAAGATATCTTAAGACTAATATTGATATATGAAGTATACACATGGATCTGGTCTGAGAAAAGGGACTTTATTCATGTCCATAACAAGTCGTCTCAGATTTGCTTGTGTATGCAGCACATGTTTCATTCCGCTTTTCTGTCATTTTTTCGTCAAAGGTAGTCTTTTAAGAGAAAAAAACTGTTTGGGCGAACTTGTCGTCCCTGATAAGCGTATGCGACACACAGGCTGATCAGGGACGACACTTTACGCACATGAATTAAACCCCGTTTTCGCAGAGTTACGCTCATTTGTCAATCAAATTAACAAACTGACGGTGATACGTCGTGACACACCCACACCTTTTTATAGGACCGTTATCAGAAAATAGAACAGTCCGCCAAAGTGTATCTTTATAAAGCTAACGTGATCAAAGTGTGCTTTGCACCATTATACCAACATATTACGCTCTTATGGTTTGTATCAAAACCACTTTGTTTTCAGTCGTTTAACAGTTTTCACTGTAAAATTGTTTCAACGGTCCAAATTAATATCGCCGTTATTGCTACCCACTTAATATAGTGGATTTATTGATGACCAATTAAAATAAAATGAAATGCCGCTGTGATTGCTTGCGTAACATATGCGCATATATTCATACAAACTATACAATATCATTCCGGTTTAAGTATGATGATGCGTCTGAAATGTACAATACACTGCTAAGTTACGTTGGGTTTACTCCTAGGGACTGTTTTACTTGCGTATGTTCGAATGTCCGTCTAACGTTAAAATAATTGTCCATATCTACGAATGACTTTCGGATTTTTAGTCGTCTTATATCCGTTGTCATTTAAATAATAATCGTTATATCTTGTTTATTCCAGGGGCCATGCCTTTTGGTGACTTCGGTGACTACCCATTTCACATGGGATTAGGAATGGGTATGGGAATGCCGGGGATGGGGATTCCTGGGATGGGGATGCCCGGCTATGCCATGGGCATGGGCGCCTATAATCCTTTAATGGGCTCATCCTTTGGCGGAATGAACCCGTGGATGATGAACGCTATGTGGAGCAAATAATGCCTGGACATCCGAAAAACAACGAGCCCTTAATTGTGAAGTTATGTGATTTTTCGTCAATGCTGACAACAGATCATTGAAAACGTTGCATATTGTTATAAAGGTTTCCATATGTTATAATACATTATTCATTGAAGTATTGGGTGTTTACATTTAAAGTGCTAACTATTTACAATCGCTATGTTTTGTTTAGGTTTATGAACGCTATCATATAAATGTGTGTTACTTGTTTAGAAATATATGCAATATGATACACATTTATTAATATAAAAATATCTTCAGTATACATTTAGTTGTTGTTGTTCGTTCAACTTTACCCTCTATGAGCATACTACTTAAGGTATCTTGATAACTGAATAAAGCAGGTCTAGACCATTTATTATAATAGTCAAAGCACATAAATTTACAAATTTAACCGTAAAACAAATGACCACGCGAAGAAATTTCAAACAAAGCTTTTAATAACACGGCAATTACGGTTAGATGTTAAAGACGTTTACATTTTTTATTTGCATAATTTACGTTCACTTCGTTGCAAACAAACGTAACCATTAATAAGACTAATGGAATTTTAAGGGACTGTTTTCGTCCCGATGTTAATGTCGTTAATTATCGCTTGCATTACAGATGAAGCACTCGCCATGATTAATATTATTAAACTGCCTTTAACCTCTGATGCCTCGCTGTGACCGTCCCGAAGAGTTGAAACTGGGTTTCATAACTGATATAATGAATGTTTATGTTGGTCTGTACGCCTTGTTTTGAATAGGTAGTTAATCATTTACCTTTATAACAATTCCTTTCTTGAATTCCTTTATTACTTTAACAAACTTTGACCGCATTGTTAGTCACGTGTGGGCGCATTTAAATAGGGGTTAATTACTTATATACTTGACATCA
The DNA here is from genome assembly GCF_020536995.1 of Dreissena polymorpha. Taxonomy (NCBI): domain Eukaryota; kingdom Metazoa; phylum Mollusca; class Bivalvia; order Myida; family Dreissenidae; genus Dreissena; species Dreissena polymorpha. Next base: position 58,328,405 of record NC_068364.1, on the reverse strand, counting down.
CACGTGTAAACACCCTGCACCTACGTGGGTTATAGTAACAGCTGCATTTTACAATGAAAGGCTAACTCTCTTTTTGGAAAGACCTTTTAAGAAAATAATTTAATATTTACAACAAGATGCTTACGTTTGTATTTATTGGTATTTATAAATATTCGGAATCGCCGGCTAAGCATTAACATTACAAATAGTCACAACACACAAAACAACACAGATCTAAGGATGTAGTTTTGTCGCCATGCCGAGACATGTTTTACGCCGTTTTATACCCTTTATAACTTGTGTTTAATTTTTTAATTGACGCTCACTTTCCAGCCATATCAGTAAACATGTGATAAGCGTTTAATTTGTATTAAAATATGCTTTATATCTCGACTTTACTCACCGCAAATTTTCTTAATGGAGCTTTAATTAGGTTATCCCGCTAAGAAATTCCGCAGCGAGTACAGTCGATATAAAGAGCGAATATCAACACGAAATAAACGCTTGTAACTTTCTTGCTGATATAGCTGAAAAGTGAGCGACATAAAAGACAAATAAATTTACAAGTAATAAAGGGTATAAAACGGCGAAAAATATCTGCCTAGCCATGGACGTCGCCATCTTGACTATCACGCGATTATCCCCTCTGTGAATGCAAGAAATATATATTTCAGATTGTGAACGATTCTGTTCATGTACTTAAAACATGTAAAGGAATAAAGGCATTGTCCAGATGTAAAAGGAAACATATCATAAGCAATTACATTTCTGAAACCAGAAGTTAAAAGAAAGTAACTTTTTTTCAAGCGCGTCTGTTCTTATACTTATAGTTATAGAGGTAAATGTCGCGCATTCTACAGAAATATGTTAAATGTGTAACGCATGCTGCTGTCAATCTTGCTTAGGTTCATAATAACTCGATGTGAACTAAATATACACTATGCTTCGTACGATCGGAACGCTGTCAAACCTATGTAAGACATTTAAAATATTAAGTTGTCAAAAGAGCGAAAGGCAGGTAATCGGTAATTCAGGTAATTCACCAGATTGTACAATAGTATTTAAACATGAATTTAATTAAAACTCATCATTATCAACACCGGATATTTAAAGGAACACCTACAAGAAAAAAAAAAGATTAACTAAAATTAAATACATGATTATATATTTTTACAAATAATTTACTCATGGCTGTGGTTTATGGACTAAAGTTGCTTCAAAGCATTATAAGCTTGGTAAACGTTTATTACTAATCAAAATTAACACGTACGTTGCAAACATACATTATTTGTATGAAACTATTGAAAGTGTAAATAACTCTATAAATATAATAACCCTATCAAACAAATAAAATAGCGCTTGTATTTGTTTACCCAGAATTCGTCGATTCTTCTATTATTTGTATTGTAAACGCAAATGTTATGATTCACTTGATTGCATTTGATAATAATAAGTTTGTGCATACATGTAATGCTAATAACATGTTCAGAAAACGCTGGTAACAGAGTGCGTTTACGATTACGGACGAAAAAAGAGATATCAAACGCCCGTTTATACGAGAGACAAAAGTTGGATAACGTTGTTTTTTCTTATCTGTTAACTTATTAAGTTTAAGTCCAACAGTGCAGTTCCGGCAAAATACACGTTGTGATGGCCTGTAATTCAAACCAATTTTCATTGTACATTTTCTAAAGATTAAACGTATTACCGTGTCTTTTTATTATAGTTCAAAATGTGCATTGTCTCCACATAATGTTATTAGCGCAATCCTATTGGAATAGTCTCAATGTTTAGTGGAGAACTGCAATAAATATTTAGTAGATTTACCAGAAGACGACGATTTTAGTAAGCAGCAACTTGTATATTTTAGCCACGTTCTGAGAAAACTGGGTTTAATGCATGTGCGTAAAGAGTCGTCCCAGATTAGCATGTGCAGTCCGCACAGGCTAATCAGGGACCACACTTTTCGCTTTTATTGTATTTTTAGGTTCAACGAAGTCCCTCCTTACCGAAAATCAATGTTAGATGATAAGTGTCGTCCCTGATTAGCCTGTGCGGACTGCACAGGCTAATCTGGGACGACACTTTTCGCACAAGCATTATGCCCAGTTTTCTCAGAACACGACTCGTTTGTAAAACAATCGTTAGATGTCATTGGCGTGGAAATGGGTGAAAATGTTCTAATCACAAATGCAAGAAGATCGATTTACTTTTTATAATTTCACCATACCACAACTTCTAAAGGGCCTCACGTTTCCATAACGTGCTGTGATTGTATGTTTCTGTATTTGAGAATCAATTAATATTCGCTGAATCACACTAGATTTTCCAATGTGTAACCTAAGGTGAAATATATTCCACAAAGCACCCCAAAAACATATAAAAGTCTAGATTTTGACCGTTTTTTATATATATTTAAGTTCTTATTGCTTCGGCGGAGGTATCGTTTTTCAAAGCTTTTTTTAAAGGGGATGCGACCATTACAAAGTAAAAATCGATGAGCCAAAGAAAAAAAATACGCATTTTAAAATTGTGTTTTTAATTTTATTGATATTTGTTAATTTGTTTAATAAATAAGCAATTAGAATATAACAATTAGAATATAACAATTAGATTATAACGCAAACCTGTTCGATTGTCAATCTGCTAAAAGCATTTTTGAAAACAGAAATCTTAATTCTAGATCGTTTTTCTTGTAGTTCTCGACACTGAATACCGATACAAGACATCATTAGCTATGTTGTGCTAGTGCAATTTTTTAACTTTTGTCTACGCAAACTCACGATTTGTTTCTCAAACGAGGTTTAATATTATTTACTTGTATCCGTACATAAAGCTGGAGTTGAGCGGACTATTTATAAAGAATACGTGCCAATTGTCATTTTAACGTCTGTTTATTTAGTGCAGAAAAGTGAGCATTAATCTAGCGACTTAACTGGTTTTGTCAAAGAATGCTTATTTTTCAATGACAACAGCTCTATATGGTACTGCAATTAGCACGAGGTGCGTGTTGAGTTCATGATTTTTGATAAATAAGACCACACAATATAAACTCTAGAATGTCAAGTTATGTATGTATGTATTTATTTTGACCTTGCGGTCAAGGATAACCCATGAAAGTGCAAGCACTTATTTCCAATGGGGTCCTTTGGTTTTGCTGAAGAGACAGCAAGCAGAAGAGACAGTATTCGGATACAAGGGTGCGATACCCTAGCTCTTTGCGAATAGATACCTCGGTTCTTTTACGTGCTCAGTGTATAGCACCGATACACGCGAGAATTACCTGGGTTTCATACCAGTACATCTCTAGTTGGGTGGGAAACACTTGAAGCATTTCTGAAATTTCCAGTGCCCCGGCCGGGATTTGAACAGGGGACCTCTGGAATGGTAGACCAGAGTGTTACCACTCGACCACCGCACCACCCCGACCACCGCACCACCCTTAACTCATACAAACTATCACGGTAAACACTACTTCTATGCTACCAGTTATTATATGACTTCTACGACATTACATAAAATTAGCCTGATAATCGGACTATTACGGTGTGTGACATTACATAGAATTAGCCTGATAATCAGATTAATGCGGTATATGACATTACATTGAATTAGCCTGATAATCGGACTAATGCGGTATGTGACATGACATAGAATTATCATGATAGTCGGACTATATCGGTATGTGACATTACAGAGAATTAGCATGAAAGTCAGACTTTATCATTATATGACATTACAGAGAATTAAAATGATAGTCAGACTATACTGGTATGTGACATTACAGAAAATTAACATGATAGTCGGACTATATCGGTATGTGACATAACTAAGAATTAGCATGGTGGTCGGGCTATGTCGGTGTTTGACATAACATTGAATAAGAATGATAGTCAAACTATATCGGTATGTGACCTAACAGAGAATTATCATGGTAGTCAAACTATATCGGTATGTGAGAGAATTAGCATGGTTGTTAGTCTATACCGGCTGGCGACCTTATCGAGCATCTTCAATATAGCCAGACATTTCATTATACATGTTGTAGATTATATTTTGTTAATGTGTTTGTCACGAACGCTTTATAATTTAACGCTCCATGGCGCTTTACCAGCATAGACATGTTGAAACATGGATAAGAAAAACTTACATGTATATAGCTAAAATAGATCGAATGCACTAAGAAACGAGATGCATGTTATAATTTAAAATTGCTTGAAAGAAACCAAACACAACATAATTTAAATTAATGTAAACAAACATATAAATTAAAATATATAAATCACAAATTTATTGATCGAATGCACTAAGAAACGAGATGCATGTTATAATTTAAAATTGCTTGAAAGAAACCAAACACAATATAATTTAAATTAATGTAAACAAACATATAAATTAAAATATATAAATCACAAATTTATTTCAGTGAACGCTTATGATTTTGTTGAATATTTAATGCCGCATCAGCACGATTTTATGACATTTGATTAATACAACACCTGATGTTTTTCACATTTGCTTTTATTTTCTTGACCATGTCGTCAATTAAAGTCAGATTCGCAAATCTTCACATAGGTCAATGATCGGTCGGGGTATTACTGGAACAAACATTCACTTTCTGGTCAGACTAGAGTTCGAAAGCAGCCACAACATGATTTTTAGGATATGCGTATGCTTTCTACTTGTGGCAGTTGCAGGCTTTTGTAAGTATCATATTTTTATATTTTAGATGCATTTGCTAACTGAAATCAATATTTTAGGTATACACACGTACTTGTATTTGAGTGAATTTTACGAAATTAAAATTTTACGTAAGCCGCCTTTTCAACAGTAGTTAGATGCTCCATAACTTATATCGCAAGGTGCAGAAATAACAACGCTGTAAGCGCTTTAATATTCATTATTTAAATATATAAAAAACAGTTCGAAGATCAAGAAATAACACAATAATATTGGGTCAATCATTTACATTATGACGAGTTGATTAAGAGTCGCGAAAGTAGCCGCAAACGCCGCCTGGCGGCAAAAATATTTTGATAAACAGCTTTACCTCATGAGTATGTATTCGGCAGTAACCAATGCTTATAATCAACACCGTCAGGCAGCTTTGCATTTTACAATATTTATATACCAGATACGCTGATGTAAATAATACAAAATGGTAACTTAGACGCTTTTCATCGTTCTTGTAGCAAGCGCAAATAGGAGTTGTAATTCCATATACAACACTCATTAAAATTAATTTTTTTAACATATACTACTTAAATGAACTGTAAAAACAAGAAACTTGAACGGGGGATGAAATATTGTTATAGAAGTATCGTAAGTGATCTTAACATTATAAATAGTCCTAGCTCTCAGTGTAAATATTACAAATTAACGGCTAAAGAAACGTGTATTAAATGATGACATATGAGTATATGACTGTGCTTTCATAACGGCATATTTAAGTATTTACTTTTCTGATTTGTGGATGAATTTTATGTATTGACTTATTTTATTAAATTATACATTTATGTATTAATCACCGCCGGAAATGACCAAATGTGGACGATATTTGGTCAGTTGACAATCGGGTCGCAATCAGTTTTTTTTTTAATAAGATTTAGCCAATTTTTCTGGACCGTTATAATAGTAATGGCAACCTCCACACAGAGTTTTTGTATTCCTTGCTCTCGTAAACAATTTGCGCATCACAATAACTTCCTAACAGATTTGGTAGGATTATATTTTTGTTTAAGTATTACAATCAGTAAAGTAGTATCATTTTCATTTATATTTTCAAGTACGTGTATACGTTTGGGCTCATGGTAAAAGAATGTTACCTTCATTAAAAAAAGCAAAAATCACAACGGGAAAATTATTGTGCCACATGGCTCGGCTATCACCACGATGTTGGTTATGAAGGTGTGGATTTGATCCTGTTATGCTGGTTCCAAAGCAATCTCTGCGAATAACATTAACGATCGATCGTGATTCTAACGTGGTACGTTTTACGATAACGTACTAATTGGCAGATTTGAAGATTTATGGAAGCATCGACTCAATGCTATATTCGCAACTCGATTTTAAAAGCACTTGTATGTTGACTCATCAAACGCCAGCATTCCACGTTGTTAACGGTCAATTATAATAAAAACATTGGTTATAAACTATGCCGAAACCATTCTCTCACTGTTGACTGACTGCTATATTTGTAAAAGCGTGACTTAGTGTGTGCATCATTGTCACTCAGTACATCATTTTATATATCGATATATCGGTGTTTCTATTTATTTTTAAGTATCAACAATTACAATAACAGTGATGTTACTTCACATTTTTAAAGTATAATATTAAATAATTAAGACAATTTTCAGCATGTTAAGGTGAAATCATCTTACTAATAATTGTACTTAATCTTGTAGTAAATGATTATGTTAAACGTCACTCAACATCCTTTTCCTTCCATTCAGTACAAATAATACAATGAATACTATCGGCCAACTTTAATCAGTAAAACAATAATATGGCCATTAGTAAGAGTTCCTTAAAATGGAAAATACAAAATAAAGTGTTCTAACAATGCCATTGCAAACTTGAACAAACATTCAATAAAAAAGTTTTCATGGTTAACACAAGTATTCATTAAATACTTTTCCGCTTTCAGATGCGCAGCCTTTCGGTGACTTCGGAGACTACCCGTACAACATGGGTTTAGGGACGGGTCTGGGGATGGGGATGCCGATGGGTATCGGGATGGGGATGCCGATGGGTATGGGACTTGGGATGCCCGGCATGGGCGTCTACAATCCGTTACTGGCCTCATCCTTCAGAATGAATCCGTGGACGGCGCGAATGTTTAGTGAATAAACATCAATAGATACGAGATGTGGGACGTTGTGGGAAACGTAATTGTGGCATCACTACATACAAGTTCGTCATACCAATGACGCAATGTACATGTAAATGTAAACTTTGAAATTCCTAAATAAATATCACATTTATCACATGTTTTCAAATGCTGTTTGTTGTTCTGTTGTTGTGAGTTAACTGTGTGTCTTGCATGTTCAAAGCTGGCCATATTAAAAGTGAACATTTAAGCGATATTATTACAATAAATGAACAGTGAATAGCGACCACAATACAGAATTGTGTCTGGTAATAAATAATGCGATGCAAAAATAAAATGAGCATTGCGCTGTAAAACAGGGGTTTAAAAAGACAGTCTGCACATACTTATCAGCGACGACAATTTCCGCTTTCAAACTTCTGTTTGCCCATCGCTGCATAACTGTCATATGCCACGACGTTTGAACGCAATTCATTATTTAATTACGCTTTAGACCCTGACGCACTATTTTCAAATATTATGAAAACGATTTACGAAAATACAAAAACATTCTGCTAACTGTGTGTGATATTAGGTCCCTGACTGATAAAACACTTTCAACTCCACCCACATCTGAGATTATTGTGCCACTTTGCAATAGTTTGACCTGCCTATTTGATTAACAGTTTTGAAGTTGACAAAATCTAATAATACAAATAATTAACATACGTTTAAAAGTTTTATCAACGTCACTGTTGAAAAAAAATAACATTAAGCTAATTTCGGAATCGACATTTTAAATGTTTACACTCTCTGTCCAACGTCGAATCCATTAATTGACCCTCGTCATGCGAAAATGAGCCTTATGACATACACGACCAGGGTCGCCTCAGATATGCATCTACATCCGTTTACTAAGATGAGGAGTTTTAATGTCCACCAACGTGATCACGATGCCTTGCATGAGATCATGAAGCCTTGCATGAGATCACGAAGCCTTGCATGAGAGCACGAAGCCTTGCATGAGAGCACGAAGCCTTGCATGATTTCATAGCGTAATCTGCAGAGTGGACAGTGTCTGGTGTAAATCGCTAATTGTCTGTTGTATATTATTTTACATATTTGTATGTAAAATGGCATAATAATACAATAATTGGTTAGTAACTTTAGATATCATGTGATATCAGATTTTTCAAAATTAATTGCAAGTTTGAAATGAACACACGCCATTCACAAATATGAAGAGTGTGTCATAACGAAAGGGTAGAGCTTTGTGTGCACTTTTTATCATCCTATTTATTTCATAGAGATAACATAGACAGAATAAAAACAACATGGCCTTTTTTGGACGTTCTGAAAGCATAGAAAGTATGATGAAAATGGCAGTGAGAACTGCATATATAGACGATTTGCATTCACCATCATCTTAAATGAATATTGTTGAAATATCGAATCTCACTCAGAATATAATTTCAAGATGAAAATTCACTCTACAAAACTTTTGATTTTTGACACCATATCCAATTTCAAAATATGCAAGAAGATCATTGATGAAAACAAATAAATAATCAATCTGGGAGCAATACGTTGTACTCCCGAATTAGGTAGTCATCAAGACAGCCCTGTTGACCCGTACATTGTTGTTTTTGCATTAATTGTAACCCTAGCAGTTCACACGGTGTCAACAACTCTGACCTAAACATAGGTATAGAGCACTCATGCGCTTTTTCGGCGTAGCTGTTTTACTCACCTTTTCATCTTAATGACTTTAACATAACGCCAGCAGACACGCATGAATATTAATATTTCTTAGGCTGATTCGAGATAAAACCTCTGAACTTTGACTACATCACTGAGTCTGTGCTCAGCGCAAAGGATGTAGCACTGTTCAGTGTAAGGAATTCCGGACTACTCTCTGAATGTTCAAGCGACACAAATTTTGGCCCAGTTATTATTACGCGTTAACATCTATTTTGCAGAATTTCAGTTTTGCTTTCAAGATCAGAAAATAATTATTACCAAATTAATATAGTGTCACGATAAGAAGAAAATCGTTGAATTATCCAACCACAATGTTTTCCGTACTCCTTCAGCACGTCTAGAAATCGTTCCTGAACGCCTGGATAGGCTGCCCTTATTTACAAGTTTGCTATTTTGAATTCAATTTTGTATCAAAAAGCATTGCATATATATATATATATGTATATATATATATATATATATATATATATATATATATATATATATATATATATATATATATATATATATATATATAGCCCACTCAGCCTGCTCATCTCTCAGTCTGGTCAGGAGATACATAATGAGACCATAAAATATTGAGTGATTTTATAGCGAACAGCATAGCCTCTGACCATACCGCGCAAATGCACATGTTGAGTTTAAGAAACGCTGGTCAAAACGCAGAAGACCCATTTACGCATGACGCGGCCATGAAAGTGTGGTTTAAATGTGTCGAAAGAAAACTGCGTTTAAATAAAACATTAACATACGATATATTTCGATAGTGAAGAAATATATTCATAATAAGGCATGTGAAGACGCATATTATGATGCGCACTCCCGTAGTATATTTTTTATCTTCTTACACTAATGTGTGGTTTGACACTGACAACAAACATTTCATGCGGTGAATATGCAACTTATAAGTGAAAAAACAACACAATAGTTAAACTTTTGTTTTCATTTTATTTATTTAATTAGACAAGTAAATTGCAAACTTTATTTCAAAGTCAGCGTTTACGCCGACTACATTTTAAAAAGATATTTATTGTTCTATTTAGTCGTTTTCGGTTTTAGCGATTATAAAGCATTTTTGAGGTTTACTATATTTTACCTGTAGTTATTGGTGAACTTATGTCCAACGTTTTATGAATTGAGAACTGTGAATATAAACAAGCTTAACCTTTTACTATTGCGTTGTTAGCACCCGTAAATACAAAAGATCGCCGCTATCTGTTGAGAACAAAAGAATGTTTCCCAGAAATCCCCGCTGTAGAAGCATGAACGAGGTTACGAAACAGATCATTCGTGTTATATTTAATTGTTTGTTTGTCAACGTTTTATAAAATGAGAATATAAACAAGCGTAACCTTATACAATTGCTTTGTTTTCCGGAATCTATTAATAGCCTCAGATTAACAAGCGTAACCTGATACTATTGCGTTGTTATCACCCGTGCATTTGGACCCTCCCTTGTTTAACAGCAGCCGCATCTATTTATAGCCTCAGATAATGAATGGGATGATCAAAAATACTACGTCATGAAGACGCAGCAGAAAGTGGGCTATTTTAAGCATTCATAAACAATCTTAATCATTCATAAACAATCTCTTCCGCGACATGTATACTACAATCATTGTTTATTGATTCTTTTCTATATAAGCTCCGTTCGAAACTATTACATTTAACACGATATTCATATAATGTTTCCATTTGTGAATGAATATAGTTGGAGAACTCAAACCTGTTGCATAAATTATACAACTCTTTCTCGCGCGGATGTGGCAGGTAGTAGGCTCTCCGTAGATAAGCCGAACCGACTTGAAATTTGAGTAACATCATTAGCTAGTCGCTACGCGACCAACTAAAAATTGATTTTAGCTTGAAATCAGATATATTGAACCGATATCGTTTGTGCAACTAAATGTCGAAATATATTATTACCGGATTGGTTCGGTGTAGACAAACTCTTTCACCTCGATACTTAGTGTTTTATCGCAAGTACCGTCGTGTTGCGGCCATATTGGAAATGTTATTGTTATGTTCTTAGAACGTTACCTCTTGTTTTCATTGCGTATGTCTACAAGTAGTACACTTATGAGTTTGGACTTACTTTACTGAGATTTACATTTACCTTTTTTTTGCGAATTAAGTTTTCTTACATCTGAGTCCTCTTCGCTTGGTTTGAAAAATGGTACAAAACGGTTTGTGTTTATGTCTGTCAATCTTCTGCCATGCTAAAGTGTTGACTGGCGCTTTGAGCAGCAATAATTTATCTAAACGTATTTGATAAGATGTGGCAAAGGCATTATGGTGCAGTTTAACTTCTATTGCAAGGTGTAGTAAGTTAGTATCCAGTATGCTGATCTTTCAGTCGTGATAAATGGTAAACAAGGGATTGTGAAATTGTTCCAGATATTGCGCAGCCATTTGTACACGGATCGGAAAGCAAACGTGATAGGATGGGTTTTGTTAATAAGGGTCAAAGATGGAATTGGCTGTAGTTTGCCTTATGTGATCGATTAGCTGCATCATGTATGTATTTATGATCTTCAAAGCGGCTTTTTAAGTGGCTTAAATGTGTACGCGCGCGGCTTAATCTGTCAGCTTTAACATACATGTACGCAAAACAAAAAGTACTTTTGAAAACATTTAATTTCTTCGTGGTTTTACAAAATGAGCGTACAAATATGAAAGATGATAGTAAGCACTAAACGAAAAGTTTAGTTAGCGCGTCTCGCTGGTTCGCACTTTCGTCGCATGGATTTTAAGTGGAAGTACGCGATAACTGGAACACACGGTACCAAGAAACGAAATTACAAAGAAATTGAGATATAAATTATCGCAAATTCGCATCGTAATATCGTATCGTTTGATTGTGCTTGTGCCTGCACGCACGCCCAAAACACGATGCAAGGGCAGGAGAAAATCAAGATTCCAAATCTAGTTCAATTTTGTAAAAAGAAAAACGACAGCCATGATTGCTCTTAATCATTCATCTGAGTTGAGAGCAAAGCAATCGGTAACGACCAGATGCCGAGTTTTTAGCCTACTTGACTATGACGCAAACATGGTCGGTCGAATTGGGGTTGAAGAACTCATGTAAACGATCATATCGGCTCTTAAGGATTAAAGTTAAGGCAGATTTGTACATCTCAATACACTCAATAAAGGGAGACAGTAGCTTATCAAGCGTCCCGTAAATTACTAGTAAGAATAAGTTTTCACTTTAATACAATGGATTTTGTTACGATATTCATGATGCGTTGTTTTTTCTTTCAACATCGTTTCTACATTTAATAAAACTGTATTAAATTAGGACGTGATCTAATACACAACTAAATATAGTGCATTAAAATGTTGCACACTTCTTGAACGCCAGCGGCAAGACAATAGTTGATTATGCTCCGCTTTAAAATATTTAATTAACAAACGTCCATGTGATAATTTCAATCATATAATGGAATGCAATATTCTGGATTGATTTTGTTGTATAAACTCAAAACGTGTTATCGTGCATTCTTTTTAATTTTCATCCTTACTTGATATAAGGTGTTGATAACCTATTATTTAACTACATGTGTCGTAAACCAACATTTGCTTTCACCCAAATTAATTTTATTTCTCTGATGAAATAATGAAGAAATACATCCAAAACGACCTTGATGTTGAGTTGGTAATTTGTGTATTATTTGAGGTCATGGGTGAACGCGTTCAACAACACTTGATTAATATGACACCTAGTTTTTTGTACATTTGTTGTTATTTTATTGATGGTGCAAACATGTAAAGGCAATATGTTTGCACACACCCTTCGCCTACGGTCACTTACTGGCCAAGATATAACAACATGTCATCCCGTACTGACCACTCAGTGAAGTTAGAAAGTAGAGGCAACATGATGCCAGGAGTATTCATGTGTTTTCTTGTGTTGGCAGTTACCGGCATTTGTAAGTACCAGTATCATATTTGTATCTTAAAACTGATTTTAATATATAAATGAATATGCATATCGATAGTAAAACTATTTATTGTTGTCGTAGGAAAACTAAAGAAAACAACTTGATAAAACCACCGTTTGTATAAGTTGCAACAAACAATTACATATCCGATTAGGAGTATTTATGTCAAAATGACTCATTGGTCGAAATCTTTATTATTTACATTTTACTTTGGATTAAACAAAGATTCACATTAGTTTCTAAAATATCATATTTATTGCGTTTAATAAAAGCTAGGATACTCCTTACACCGTACCTACACACATGTGTTTACATATAAGTATATCAGGAACTGTATCGCCAGGAAAGAAGTGTGGTACAAGAACAGTAAATACAAGACTTATTAAGACTTATCAATAAGAACATCATACAAGAACAATTACAAGAAAGGCATTTATTTCTTCCTTTATAAATGTAACGGCAAGATGCATGAAGTGTTCCTGTGCACAGTTAGTGGTGTGTTGATGACAAACGATCAAATGATAAATTAAATTAAAACACTCCACTTTTCAACTTTTACATTATACACTCCACAAAGGTCCTTATGTTATATATAAAAAACGTCATGTGTTCGGTTCATGTATATTTTAACTATTTTAAAGTTTCGGCTATGATTTATTTCGTTATATACAAACGAAGACGCATGTGTACATAAATAACATACGCAATAACTGCAGAGTCACCGCGCGCACAATCGTAATGCCTAATAGCGTGTTGTTGTTTTTTTCCTGATGGAAATCTCGAATGTAGTGAACACAACTATTTAAATATCTAAACAACTTTACGATTTCAGGGGACCATGCCGTTCGGAGACTTCGACTACCCACTTCTCTGGGGCTTAGGGATGGGTACAGGATTAGGGCCGGGACTAGGGTTGAACACTTTGGAATGGGTGGTTACAATCCATTACTTGGCTCATCCTTCGGCAGAATGAATCCGTGGTTGATGGGAGCTTTGTTGAGCAAATAGAGCCCGGAAATGTGTACATGCAGGACATACACATTCGAGTCACGTCATTGTGTGGCACTACCTCAGTGATTTAAACACACCAATGTAATGGAATGTGATGGACAAATGAAAACATACATTTAGTAATTACGTGACCAGAATTCGAAAAACAATCATTTATGTATTCAATAATGATGTGAGAAAGATATCAACGCTTAAATGTGCACTTAAACATATAAATTAAATACCACTGCAGTTTTCTTTTTCGTTTTGTTTTGGAGTATCGAACACATGTAAATACTCTAATGTTTGCAAACTAAAATACCCTAATGATCTGTGTACGTGACCGTTAAACACCGGGGTGTTCATTGTATTAAAAGGTACGAGTTTAGTTTTAGACAAGCGATCCGATAGCAATCAATAACGAAAACTTCAATAAAATATGAATGATATTGAAACGATTGCAGATCGGCGAATGTGGTAAAATACTGTAACTACATCAAACACGAAATCAAAGCACTGAAGGCACTGACGTTGATCGCTTTTGCATAATCTTAGACGCAACTCAGTTTTCAAAATTATGTTACAGCTTTTAATATTGCAAGTTTGAAATGAAGACAACCCTTTCGAATTTATAAAGAGTGTGCCTTAAAGCACGGGTCGAGTCCACTATTGATCCTCATATTTATGTTATAGAGATAACTTAGACAAAATGACAACAATATGTCTCTCTTTTTTTCGCTATTGGTTGCTGCACTGGAAACCATCTTTACAAATATGGTTGCCTTGCTAAGAATAACGAGCCTAGAATCATTTACATGTTGTGTTATGTGTATCTAATACTTAATTTATTTTCTTTAAATTATTGAGCAACAATTTTGCCAAAACGATAGACTTTTAATGCATCATGTCTTGTTGTGAGCCGAAATTGAAACATTTCCTAGGCCTCATTGATCCATAGTCGCCAATTTGTAGTCTATGTTTTATTGGATTGAGTTGTATAAGCTTTGAAAAAGATACTTGCCCTGCTTTTAAGCCCAACTGTAACAAACGTTTGAAATTGAGTTTCCTGTGCTTAAATCTACTGGCACCAGGCTAACAGGCAACCACTAAACCTGTAAGTTATTCATGATGTAAGATCTGACAGTGCATTGAAATCATTCAATTTGCAAGTCTGAAGACATAAAAAGGGACCATTTCACGTTTTGGTAAATTGAAAAAATTAGACGAATCAATAATCTCTCCAGTTATGTTATCTTCGTTATATTTTTCATACTACGAGGATTGCTTATACATTATAAAGTATAAAATATATCTTTCATTGTATGACCACGGATGACCGAGTGGTCTAAATGATAGACTTTTATTCCAGGGGTAAGTGGTTCGAGCCCAGTTGAGGGTAACTTTTGTATGTTTCTTTAATTTACTTCTTGTTTTTTTATGGATCGTTTGAGATCCAATGTTTTCATATATCAATATTAAGCATTTATGACAAACTGTGAAAATGTCATGTTAAATAATTACTAAAAAATGCCACAAAGTAAAAATGTACAACTCATTTGTCGCTTATTTGATTTAAAGTGATTATATTTATTTGCCTTTTCAGCGAGTTTACATTGACGTTTTCACCACTTTTATCTTTTCTTTTCAAATCATTAAACGATAAGATAATGTAAGCTTCATTTTGGGAAAACATGGCTTAATTCATATGGATTAATTGTCATCCCAGTACCAGATACTCTCTTTAAGCGAAAACCAGCATACAACAGGAAAGTGTCGTCCTTGATTAGCTTGTTCGCATTGCATAGGCTAATTAGTGTGCACAGGCTAATCTGAGACACCACTTATTTGGCATGCATTAAGCCCCGTTTTCACTGAAAGCAGCCAATATGTAGAGATTTCAATGACAAATTGGCCAATGTCGTCGCACAAGCTTTTAATCACTTTCGATAACATACAAACACTAACTGTATGCAGTGTACCAGTGGTTAAGTATAAACAGGCAGATGCGTTGGTTATCGTTCTTAGCGTAGTTAAGAGCAGACCGACATGCAACGCATACAACTATCATTAGTTGTTCGCTTGCGAACAGCTAATACAATTGTAAACAAGAATTTAACACCGAATACAACATTCCGCTATCATAAGTTTTGTCAAATAAAGTACGATATCTCCACAAGATTTATAAATCTAGCTGTAAGTACATGTACCTTTTAGTTATGGAATGATCTGGATTTTTCTTTTTAATTATTTGTGTAAACATATCATGCACATTCGTTAAACATATACTGAAATAATATGCATATAATTTTAAGCTCACGAGTTTCATGAACCGTAAGTACTTTTTGAGCTTTTGTGTGAATAATAATTCAATTTTCACCAATTTCTGTAAACATAGCAAACACATTTGCCTCCGACAAAAAATTAAATAGCGTGCATATTCCCAATGTGGACTTTTATCCGTGTACTTAGTTGCATCAAAACAGCTTAAGTTTGTTTTGGCTGTTGCCGTATCCAGATTTAAGTTTTTCACTCAAATCTGTAACCACTATTTCTGACAGACGAAAAAACAAAACTGAACAATTGCGCAATAAGCGACTCCAAATCAAATTCAGAGTTTCTTCAATATTAGGCTAGTCAAAGGACGTTTTGAGATATTGAAAAGTTAGAATTTTTGGACAAACAGACGGACGCACCGACGAGCAATTAACCGGATTTTCATGAATCTACCCAAAGAACGCTTTGAGATGTTGAAGGGTTAGAATTTTGGACAGACAGATGGACGCACCGACGAACAATTTACCGGATTTTCATGAATCTATCCAAAGGACGTTTCGAGATATTGAAGGTTATTCTGACAGAAAAATAAATTGCGATATAATATTTCCACAACCTTTCTTGAGTACGTTTTAAGGTAGTGAAGGATTGAGATTTTAGAATCAATTAAATATGTTAACCTAAGTAAACACACGTTTTAACCGACCCCCAAACTGAAAAAGCGTCCATCACATTTATATATGGTCAACCTCAAACCGCACACAGAGTTTCATTAATATATCCGAGACACTCTTTGGAGTTGCCGCATGACAGACAATTTAGTTGTCTCTTGTTTGTGTTGCGACAATAACAGCAAGTTAGTCCCCGAGACTTTCTTTCTATTACAAAATGTAATAGTTTTAGCTTTCGTAATATTAGAGTTATCGCAGAATATCGAGACTTAAGTTTTCATTTATTTCTGTTATCATACAAATAACGAATTAAAAACGCTCTCGATATCGTTTCCATGATATAACCAATACTTGGAATTTCGATGAGATCTAAAGAATGCTCCGACAGTGGGAATCGGACTCTTGACGTTTCGGTAGTTAGACACCATATCAATTATTGCGCGGTGACCTCAAAGAGTGTGTACTTTTTTAGGATATAAGGTTCATAACTAACAAATTACAACTTAATACTTAATATAATGACGCATCGCTATCGCCCTTCTGCGGACGTTGCATTTGTAATCATACCGGTAACCAGTGGGGTGCATTGGGTTCGTTCGCACCCAAATTTTTTTATCAGTCACTGAGCATGGGCAATGAAAGTTAAATTTCATATAAAATGCTCTATAACTTCCGTCTCTAAATACAGATAAAAAGTCTCATTTTCAAAATGTTCTAGAGGGAGGTCCCCCAACCCCCCGAAGGAGGGGGGCAGCCTCTCCCGCACCTACCCCCTTCGCTATTTCAATGGTCAACAACAATCGTTTATAGGAAAATTCGCATCCCCTTTTCAAAACTCTTGCTACGGGCCTGGTCATGCGTATTTAATGTGTGTCAAGCAAACACATCAAAACTTATAATTTGCATTTAAACAAAACATAATATTTACGCTTTCAAAATTTTATTTCATATTTTAGGGTACCGTTTAAACGGACTACTGACCCATAGGATAATCCCCATATACACTGATCAATAGAAAGAGACGCTTTTAAATCAATCCAGATAATAAGCTATATATGAGCCCTGCTCTTTGAAAAGGGGGTTTAATGCATGTGCGTAAAGTGTTGTCCCAGATTAGCCTGTGTAATCAGAATAATCAGGGGCGACACTTTCCGTTCTCATGATATTTTTGTTTCAAGAAAGTATCTTCTGAGCTAAAATCATTTTTTGCGGAAAGTGTCGTCCCTGGTTAGCCTGTGTGGACTGCACAGGCTTATCTGTGACGGCACTTTACGCACATGCATTAAAACCCTTTTTCACAGTGCACGGTCCATATATATAAGTATCCATGACATGCCCATATTTTTGGTTAGTGTTATTATTGCATATTATCTTCACTTTGCAAAATTGAATTGTTATTTGGATTTTTATGAAGAAATTCTTATATAAATTAACAGTTTGGGTAAAGTTTTCGTTTAGTGTTAGGTCATCATGTAAAGAATCAGAAAAATGAGCTTACACTTTTCGTCGCTGATCTAAAAACAAGCATTCAGGTTTTGGTAATAGAATATAAATCACATCAAATAACATAGGCAGCATTGTTTATATGTGTTGACGTAATGCGAATTATCTCCAGACACCACCAACCATGGGAAACTATAACAACACTTGGCGAGAACGATAAAAGTTACCGAACCTGTGTTCTTTTACCGATAGAAAGCTTTTCTAAGCATGCTATGCCAAATTTATTTTTAACCTTATTAATGGACTGTTGCTTTACGAAAAGGCGATCCTTTGTTTGTTAAAAAGAAGTCTTTAATGTCCATGTGAACTCCCGGTGAACACCAGAGCAATACATTTTCTGTCAAAAAAGCAATTATAATATGTGATGTTAACACCCCACCGCAGCCGCCTCGAGCATAACGGTATTAGTCAGGTTGGATACATTTCTCGAATTTTGACGATTTTCTTCAAGTTAAAAATCAAAATAATGCCATTTCAGGTCCAGAAACAACACCAATTTGTATGTATTTATTTATTTATCTAAAAATGTATAATTAAATATGGATAGAAATAGTTACAAGGCAACTATGTGATTGTATAAAATTTGTGTATATTGTGTATTTTTGGGCCGTTGGCCTGTATTTACTTCAATAAAATTGTTTGAGTTGAGTTGAGTTGAAACATCACAGAATGGGTAAGTCCATGACAAATAACCCAATATTGAAGAACTTTACAAACAGACAAGCGTAATACAAGATAAGAAAAGGCAGACCTAAATATTCAATTACGGGCAGACGTAGACAGACAACCATCGGTGGTAAGGCGGACAACATATGTAAATTTATAGACAGAGAAAGGCGGAAAGACAGACACAAAATGTTCATAAACAGACCGATAAGCATACAACTCGATATGTTCCTTTATAGACAAATATAAACAGACAACCATGGTTGAGACGGAAGACCAGACATATTCATTTATAGACTTTATACTGATTGAAAGACAACTTTAGGCAAAGACACATACCAAACGTTAATTTAAATACAGATATTTACAAACTACTAAAGACAGGGAGACAGGAAGACAGAAAAGAGTTGTTCGTTAACTGAGAAAGGTATAGGATTATAGTAAGACGACTTTCTTTACTGATTATAGGCAGTCAATCAAAAAGACAGAAATAGATACAAGAAATGATCATTAATAGACACATAAGCAGACATTCAAAGGTTGGTAGGGATGATACTTTTGTCAATAAGAGATGAACAGAACGAAACATAGGTAGAAAGGTAGACAATGTCTGTTCCTATAAAGAGATTAGATACACCGGATAGACTGGGGGGGGGGGGCGGCGGGGGGGGGGGGGGGGGCAAACATTATTTATACATACCGATAAAGTATGAACAAGTATATATTAATTGCTCATTACATACAGATTAACAGACCACGTAGGCAGGAGGACAGACCATAACTATTCATAACAGTCTGATTCGCAGACATTTGGAAAAAAAAGACAGAAATAACGTAAGATAAGTATGCACGTATTGTGTGCGAATTTAAATGTTTTGAAATAATTTTCAAATATGCATAGACATGGTGCCAATTATTGCATGTTCAATTATCCACAGAGATCGGTAATTCTTATTTCGTTTTTGCTTTTGAATTATTACTAATATATTCTCATGACAATCGGTTTTCCGATAACAAACTACACCTTAACTCGTATAATTTAATGAACACATAAATTTCAATTATAGGTCCATCGATTTGTTTGTGAAACAAAACAGACAAACAAAAACGCGTTTTATGTAATACAGCTAGTGCACACAGCTAATGCAAACGCATTATGTATTCACAAAAAAAGAATTATGTCGCGTTCGACATGCTATGTGGTATGAACTTAATGTGCTGAGATTATAGACATTGAGTAAACGGTAAATTTGATATTAGGACATTTACACGATACAGCAATAAAACAATAAAACATGAGAATTTTATTGTTACTTACTTGTTTATAAAAAAAGACGTAAACTAAAAAAAACCTGCTGGTATTTAGTAAAATAGAGGTATTTTGATTCAAAATGAATAACCAAATCATTGCGATGTTCAAAGTGCCACATACAAACCCACGTGTTTAGCGCATTCACTGATGTGAGATGGACGGCTCTACAGATGTGCGTGTACATGAAGGGACTAATAGATTAGGATTACTTTCAACTTATTCTTCAATTTAGAGTAAAGTGAATATTGTATTATTTTAGCATCAAATATATCATCAGGTTTACCACGTACACAAGGTCAACGAAATAAATTATAGAGTGTAAAAATGACACTTAACGGATTTTGTTTGCGAACATTATTAATATTATTAATATGATAATGAATTTTCGTTGAACTAAGTTAAATATGACAATGGTCAGCGGCACGAACTACAGTAAATCACAGCCTATACTGGCCATATCCAGATATATAGTCGACTAACTAATGGGATTTATAAGGCCTTTATATACACGTAATTTGTCTTTGGTTTCATCAGTCCATATACTTTTTGAAGACGGTAATATCGCATACAATGAAGGCGTGTGTTCCCATATGTGTGTGCCTGTGTCTGTGCCTAGGATATGGATGTAAGTACATTAAGCACAAAGTAAATAACAATTTATACAAGTTAAATTTGTAATTGTGTAGTTCCTATACTTGTTTATAATATACATTAAAGTAGGTACTGCCTTCAATTTAGACTTAATTTTCTACTGGACTATTGGTGTGGTTCAAGTTAAAAGTACCCTTTTTGTGTTCGCTTTTAAACGACAAATGCACAGTCAATACAAATTCTGTTTTTCAGATTTAATTCGTTACACGACCAAAATAGGCCCGCTTAACTTCTTTTGTAGAGAGTGTTACTTGTTCAAGTCGAATTCATTAATTATCACATTTAATATCATGTTAATAAAACAGATCTTATTTGTATCTCCTGTATTTTCAAAACAGCAAGTGAAATGCGAAATATATACGTATGAGAGGAAAAAACGCATATATGGAAAACTTTACTAGCGCTACTGTGATATAGTATTATCTTATTTTCATCTCTATCATCTCTATATATGTCAGTTGATTTGTAAATGCATTTATGTGGTCATGTGGCCTCATTAGTACACATTTATGATGTTGTTAAAGAAACTTAAGTAAGACTGCGTATGATTTGTTTGACTTTAGAAATGCATTATGCGTCAGACGCACGACGGTCGTAAGGCGTACGTGAATGAATCGCACGTCTGACGCGCGGCCCTATGTCATCTGATGCCAGCGCAGGTCCACACCAGCCTGTGCAGGCGCGCAGTCTTGTCTATAGAGTTGCGCTTCCCAACTGGTCGTATTTTGCGTAAGGCATATTTTCGCAGGTCACAGATGAATTAATTTCAATAGTGTTGCTTAACCTTATTTGATTAAACCAAGTAATATAGAACAAGTTAACCAACACGCGCTCTCGAATTTGTTGCCGACCCAAATGTGTTTATATGCTGTATGACCGAATGCAAATAGTGAACTGGCTTGCGCACGTAAAGTAGTGGTCTGCTGAAAAGCAGCGAACTACTTGCACAGGAATTAACGTTTACTTTCGTTAATGTCATGGTTCGACTTCTTTTGAACTTTTAATCGAGTGTTTAATAATCTGCGTTTTACTTGTTAAATGTAAAACGAACGTATATATTCGCTTATATACTCGTGTATGAGTTAAATGGACAGTGAACCTAACTAATGGAAATCATTTTTATATTATATTTATATATTTATACGTTATAATTCATTTGCTTAGCATAAATACATTTTTCCAATACGTACTAATGATAATCGGTTGAGAGGAAGCGCCACCGATCACCCTGGTCTTGATCTATTTTCTTCAGAGAAAAGCATCGCAGTTCAAACTTTGGTTTTCATTAAAAAAATATATATTACTTGTTTCAGATGCGATTGAGTTCGCCGGTGACTTTGGAATGATGGGGCTGATGAGCGGATTTCCGGGAATGATGGGAGGCGGATGGGGAATGGGCGGCTATCCTATGTACGACGGCGGCTATAACACGGGCTGGGGCGGCGGCTGGGAAGGCGGCATGGATGCGGGATGGGGCGGCAGGGAGGCCGGTTGGGGAGGCAAGGACGCCGGATGGCAGGGGGAACGTGGTGGAGGTTGGGGGGATAATATGGGACGCAGAGGTGACAACATGGGCGGATGGTGATACTGCGACGATGGCTTCGGCTTGTATATAAATAAACTACAAATAAAACGAGTTATGTTTGCACACGCGGCATTTATACAAATTTGCTGCGATTATATTTACGAAACACATCTATATTCTAAAAAGTTCAATGATACAATAATGAAATACGACATGGACAAACATTCAGCACAAACAAAACCCATGGAGCGGTGATAACACTACGCTGTGTTTCAAATTAAAACAATATACATAGACGCATTTTGCTCAACTGACTGTCATCGTTATGAAATGGGAGAAATATCATTGTTATAAATATGTGTGAGTTTTAATAACATTTAAACTTATTCTTATTGTGTTTGTTGTTGTCTTGCTTTTACTTTATTTGTTGTGTTTTGTTATGCATTTGATAATATTAAACGCTATATAAAAATGAGGCGTCTGTGTGTTCACAAATATAAAGCGGTCTCGAAAAATATTGCCAACCTTTATTATAACGACAGTACTAATAATTAGTGGAAGAAAACGATAATAATAACAATACTGCTATTATTTCTACTACTACTACTACTTTTACTACTTCTACTACTACTTCTACTACAAAAACAACAATTATTATCGTCCTCCTCCCCCTCCTCCTCAACATCATCATTATCATTTAATGTCATTGATATGTTTGTTGATAGCACAATTTGAAAATAACATGCAACTGCACAATGATGTATTAACTTATTTTTTACCAGCGTGTTTTACTGACTAGCGTGTAAATACGTCTTACTCTAGAGGCGGTTGAAAGACGATACACGCGAAAAAATGACGTCACAGAATGTAGTATAGAATATAGAATAATATATTTCTTTATACATGTAAATCAAATATTCTGTAGAAAATTAAAAATGCACTATTTAGTGCAATCTTTATTGAAGTTTATATCGCTTTATCGTTAGTACATTACACCTATGCATTAGTAATTACATTATGATTTCACTAGTAATTACATTATGATTTCACTAGTAATTACATTATGATTTCACTAGTAATTACATCGTGATTTCACTAGTAATTACATTATGATTTCACTAGTAATTACGCAAGCAAATCAACAAGACGCAAGCGATAACCACTAAGTGTGTTGAAAGACATGATGCAACTTAATCAAATGCGACATGAAAATTAGTAAAGTGCAATTCATTTAAAACAGAGAACCAGAAAATGAGGATTAAAATCCAATCTATTTATAGACAATAAAACGACTGACATTTTTTGTCGAAAAGGCCCTGTCTTTGCGAGTCAGTACAACACCAGAAGCAGGCTTTTTTGTGAGCAAAAGTTTATGGATGCAGTATTATATGTCAGTACTTTCATCTGTCCGTTTTTGCTTGTTATTCAAAAAGCACGTTAATCGCCAATTGATATTTGGTTGTCTTGACGCTGTTAAATGATTTCTAAGATATATTAGGAAAATGAAAATGAAGTGTTGATATCATGCGGGTGTTTGCACTAATTGTAGACACTAACTGGGTAACAACATTCTATCACCGCAGGTCAAGCGAACGTATGCATATCAAACGGACCGCACCTGTGACAATGAATCATCCAATGGACGTTATTCTATCGAATTACTTTTCGTAACTAACAATTTCTTGTCCGAAAAGGCGGTCTTCCCGGGTCCACTCCCCCGCCCCCCAACACAAACACATCAAATGACTACATCAAACCAGAAAATGTTCAAGTAAAATTTAATAGCTAAAATAGGAACTATTTAAATCATATTCAACAAAACGTTCGTGGTTCAATCAATTTTCATAATGAACGCACATTACAACAGGCATGCAACAACTAACACTCAGCAAGGTCCCGTTGGTGCAATTGATATGGTGTCCACCTAGAGACCGGAAGGTCACGGGTTCGATCCCAACGGAGGGGGCATTCTTTGGATCTACCCTATAGGTATCAGTTACTGGTTCTAGGCCCATTTAATGGACTAGAGACCGTTTCAATAAGCCTCGTTGCAATCGAGCTAAAATAAATACGTTTAACATAACACCGCGCACTCACATACAATCTCACACATACAGGCGCACGCACAAAGGCGAACATTCGAGTATCGCGCACTTACCACGGGGTCGTAGTCAAAGTGTCCGGATGTTTTGCAAGTTGCAATTAAACAATGAATAACTCATAGTATTTATTCTACACAAATACATCTCTCTACGGAGGGTTATATTTGAGCAAAACTAGCTTGGACGCAAATATTATTTTTCGCCAGAAGTATTCTACACCCGGGAAATTGTTGTACACTTACCGCAATTGTCTCCCTGTATAATAATATGCGCTAGAAAGCAAAATTCGTATTGGTTCCCTGAAATTTAATAAACAGTTTATGCATAGAGCGATTTATACAGTAACAAAAAATCACAGAAATTATGCATTGTTAATTTACTCGCAAGCACATAGGATTAGCATACAACCAGTAAACGTTATAACAAACTTTGCAAGCAATATTGATCTAACTAATGGGAAAAAACATCTAGACGAAAGAAAAAGGAGTTATTATGTATCAAATGAAACTAAGCAAAATGCAACTGTAATTCAGCATCATGCATGCACTGGCGGATATTCCCTCCATAAGAATGGGGCGGGCAGATGAATATCAATTACATGTGGTCGAATCAAATGTGAAAAAATACACATGTTAAATATTTGTTGTCAATGTAAAGCTTACTCAATGTTAATGGTACTTGCACAAGTGATGTAAACGACTTACAGGCGTTTTGATGACAAGCAAAGACTAACGTCCCGATAACTATTAACTTGTTATAGCGTCGTTGTGAGAATACTCGAATATCTGCGATTCCTCATTCGGTAAGTTATTACTTCGGTCATTAAAGGCAAAGTGATTATACTTGCATTTGCAATCACTAAATTTCACGGTAAGTACAGATTGACAGATACCCGATACGCATTCTTCAAACTGGTGATTATTTCAAACGTATTAAACTTAGTCAAGAACATAGAAGATTAACATGTTTTGTGTTTATTACTTTGTTGTCATGAACACCTCTTAACTCGCGGTTTCTTAATGTCCTTATTGTTGTGTAAATGATTATCATTACAGTTATGTTATTAATGGATTTGAGTCAAATGTAACCAACTTAATATTATATTAATTTATGACATCAAGACAGGCAAGTCAGTTACCCCTGAATGGTCATTTATATCGTGGCGTAAGTCGCTGGACTATGACCAGTTTAGATATGTATATGTCAGCGAGTACCATCTGCTGCTTTTAAATGTAGTTGAACGCGTTCATTGTGGTCATCAATTTACCGACGTTTGACATCGGAATACACGGTATGTTTCAAAGGGAGTATTTGATAAAATACATCGTTTTCAAGCGAAACTATCTGAGGTCAGCATAAGTTTTTTCTGTTTTCAAAGCCAATGTTTTTCTATTTTGCACGAACAATTATTTCTGAAAGCATCGTGACGAACAACAGCGGCAAAAACACTGGTTTAACTGAAAAATAAATCAGCAAATAGCATCCAAAATTGGTTTAAAGGGACCTCTTTGATTATAAGAGACCTTTTGAATGTCTCTTTCTAATACATGTAGTAAGCGACATAAAAAATATCTTTGAATTCGCATAGTGTTAAATCATATCCGATTTATCAAGTATGTGCAATACATACGGATAACGAACTGTTTATTGGTTTATTTACTTTTAAACCCAGGACACCAAATCCGAATGGATTTCTAGTTTGTAACTACATGTAATTCCTATTGTTTGCACATCCGTAATATTTTCTACATAATGTAACGTTTACATATTGTTTACATATACACCATTTGAATTAAATAAATACTTTAAGGCTAATAAAGAAGTCATAATAATTTAAACGACAATAAGCATATAATGTGTTTGTTATGGTGACCCGGAGATGATTGAGCAATGCTGGAAACTGGCTTGCCTTTGCGCCTTTTCGATGAAAATTCCTTTTTTTATTTGCTTCCGTACAGGCTTATCAGGGTCGACACTTTCCGCCTTAACTTTATATTTGTTAAGAAGAGACCCTAATGTTAACGAAAAAAAAAGCGGACAGTGTCGATTAGCACGTGCGGACTGAACATGGTAAAATTTATGACGAAGTTCTTATTCAAATGAGTAAACAACATTAATTGTGTTTATAAAACTCGCAATTAAAGAGCTTATTCACAAATAACATTAATTATCATGATAGGGTATTATTTTAATTTAAATTTATTGTTAAGGACCAAAACATATGGTACGGGAACGCACGTATCAAATAAAATTTGTATTTCTGTATTATATTAAGGTCAACAAATAACATCCCAAAAATTATTTCGTATTTGATAGAAATGACTGCTGTGTCCTATTACATAGAGGATCTCAAATCGAAAGCAAGGGACGCAACAATGTATCAAGCGACGCATGAAGTTCGGTACGAGGTATTTCCTTGTCTTCAAACACAACTTCTATAGTAAGTTTTATTCAAAATAACACACGATTTATGAAAAAAAAAATCTTTTTCTGTTCGTATGCCAAATGTCAGTTCATGTTGTCTGTAATAAACTTGTGTGAATACTCATGTATGATGGTGAATATTTAATACTCAGTGGCGTATTCCTTACTGACGAATTATCACACTGAGAAATAAATGCAGTCTTAACGAAATTACTTGAATAAAACCGTGTGCCTATAATGTTAAAATGTATCTTAAATCACCCAAAAACGGATACACTAAAATTTCGCCTGCAAGAGAAACAATAACTTATATATTCTAAATAAACGTAGATAGTATCCATAACAAAAACAATTGTGCTAAAGGTATTGATCACAACATTCTTGTTAGTCTTACCGTTGTCTTACTGGCGTTATTACTACGCCCGTAAGTCAGTTTTGGAAAACGCCCATTGTCAAAGTAAGCACGTTTTCTTTGTCTATAAATTCAAATGTCGTCTTACATCACGCATAGATCATGCAACTTTTTTTAACAGTATATGCGGTGTTCTCACATCGTTCACACAATTGTTACCGAGTTTCTGCTGCGATTTCTGGGAGTTCGCTCGGCGATGATCGAGGACCTAATGGCGTCCGCACTACGTTCTTCGGGATTTGCACTTCGACTGCACTGCGGTCAAGAACTTCACATGGTCATTATAAGAACACAATATATCTCAATAGGGTCAACACAAAGAGTCTCCAGTCATCTATGAACACATTTTCTGCGTTTCTGTAATAAGTCATTGCGTTCCTCGCGTTTCCATCACGATTCTGTGACGTTTATTGCATCCTTAGAATGCAGCGTAATGGCCAAACGTCATAAAAACGCATTGGCCTTCAATTTGAACATGTCTTAAATAGTCGCCGTAAGGTCGCCACTGTTCAAGTTCTTGTCCTTTTGACGTATTCTGTGTGCGTTCTCACGATGATCCAACCGCGTCCTTGCAAATTCTACCGCACCCTTGGTCGCCCTAATTACGCAAGTCCGATGTGACGTGGGTAATACCTCAATTGCGTTAAAATATTATATGACTGACAAACTGCTATCATTTCCTAGTTTATTCGGTTTAACTACAGCACTCCATGTTCGTTTGTGGGTGTGTCGATTGTAATAAAGTAGGACACCGTTTCATTCAAAGTGTGTTCATTACTCACCGACTGCAGTTATTTTAACGCTAAAAAAAAACAGTTATTTTAACGCTAAAATCTTTTTCATTCGCATACAAAACGGGGAGTGACCACTGAAACGGTTTGAATAGTCAAGACACCATACATGGGATTCCAACATACGAAAAAGGATTCTGAACGGCCGGATGGATGAAAAGCACTTGAAATAGCGGCGGTTCGAGCGGGAGGACCAGCGAGTCATCCAGCAATGGAACCGAAAGTGGCCGATCGAATATTCTTCCAACTAGCAACACCTGATTTGGCGGCAGAATCGGATGATTTGTATGGATCAGTACAAGAAGAAAAAAACATTCAAAAGTTGTACTGTGTTTGTCTAAATATCTCTAGGCGATAAATGCTACTTTAAAGTAATCATCCCCATTATTTATCATAAACGCCATCATCATCAGTACAGTAGGAGAATCAGCAACAGAAGCACAATTATTATCTTTGCATGTGCGTAAAGTGTCGTCCCAGATTAGCCTGTGCAGTCCGCACAGGCTAATCAGGGACGACACTTTCCGCCTAAACTGGATTTTGCTATGAAGAGTTTTTCTTGAAACAAACAGTATCATTAAAGCGGAAAGTGTCGTCACTGATTAGCCTGCTCGGACTACACAGGTTAATCTGGGACGACACTTTACGCACATGCATTTAACCCCCAATTTTACAGAGCACAGTTCATAATTATTAACTAAGTTAGTAGTTCCTTTTTTCTTAATGTGATTTAATTCACAAAATCCCAAATTATGTAGCACTGACCTTCAGCGTGTCTGAGAGCTTTATTCTTATGGGATTAGCATAAAGAAACGTATAAGATTGTAAGAAGATAAATTAATTTTGGAATTATTTCCAAGCCAGTCAATACTTCACGCCCTCGAGTTATGATTAAAAAACATGATTTTCATTTATTTAAGGCTAAGCGATTAATTATTTCTGGAATCCTTTCCAGTCCAGTCAATACTTCATGCCCCCGAGTGATGATTAAGAAACATAATTTTCATTGACTTAATGCTAAGTGACGAAACATTGAAAAGGACTGCGGAGTATTCCAAATATAATTCTAAATATTCTTAGAAAGGACTACTTTGTTCAAGTTCAAATGAATAAATAAAGTTTTTAAGCATTACCGACACTTCTGATGATGATTACTCATGCAAAAAGAAGTAAAGATAAATAACAATAATTTAATTTTAAAAACTGTTTTACAAGTTTAAAATACTTATGGGCATTGAATAGTGATTTCGGAAATCATTAAATACATTGCTTTGGGGGTTCTCCAGTCATGTTGGGCCATTGTGTTTTTGTAGGACGTGTACAAAACATACCGGACATTTGAGCTGGTCATACTGATGCAAACATGTATAAGTGTCAGAATTTGTGCTCACCGTTTAACTTATTGAATTATCCGCAATTGTGTATCATTCCCACCTTCACAATCAATTCAAAATAGAATGAGCAATAAGAGGCGAGTACCAAACTTACTCTTGTTAACGATATTTAACGTTTTTTGTGTTCACATGAGTGGTGTATCAATAAAATAGTTGAACAATCCTGAAAATAGAGTAACTGTATAAAATCAGTTCGCAACAGTAACGTCATGCAATCGTCAACGTTTAATGATGTCGCTTATCAAACAGACATTGTTTTGAAAACAAACACGGTATTGCATGCAGTCGAATATAGATTATTATCAAGCATAACGAAATGTTGTTTTTCCATACGTGTTTAAAAAACCAAGCACACAAGCATATAGCACATCAAATCATAATAGATAAATATTTATATAAAAACACGCTAGTCATGATGGGAAATAAGTTTCAGGTACCATATTTGCAACTTGGTTGAGAAAGAAGAAAAGAAAGTGTGTTCATTGATACCCTTGTTTTATTTACAGGTCCCATTACAGTTCTATCTTGCAAACTTTGTCGATTATACATTTTATTGATTAAAGGGTCGATCATTTATTGTTATTTGTTATTATTTTTTTTGAAAATGCGGTCAGGATTTACACGACCATGTACACGAAGATTAAGAGCTTCTACGAAAAAATGCCAAAGAATAAATGATAATCTTTCAGGACTGGGTCAGTGTCAAACTAAATAAACAAAGGTAATAAAATACTCTTAAATTCAGTAAGAAACTCAAACAAAAATACAAATACTTGCCTAAACAAATATAAAAAGTGACTATAGCATAAATATATTCTCACACGATATTGTCGTATCACACCTACGCTATCGATACCGTTCTTAAAGCTTACGTTAACGTAACGTAAGAACAACATCGTATGTATTTGCTACTACGACTTAGTTTTGGCGTTACCGTTTATGAGTACGTCATCTAATTCCCATTATAATTTGTTATTAACTTACAAATAGCACATGGGGCGGGGGTTATTAGTATATGCGCTGAGTTATAAAATGGAGATTTGAACATATTCACAGAACATATTTTGTATATGCAGGAAATTGCTGTTAAAACGCGGAACTGCAATATTGCTGGATTTTAATCAGCTTATAAATGCACATGATGCCTGATTACATATGATAACCACATGAAATCGTCGTAACATCAGTATCAATAATTCTGCACATTTTAACATGCCTCGATTAATATAAAATTAGATCCCGATCGGTTACTGCTTTCCAAATATCGCTCAACTACCTTAAACATACACATGATTAAGTCAGTGCGCCATTATGTAGATTTCAATTTTATGCTTTCAGCTATACTTTATTGACTGAAAATTGAAACAATAATAATTAAAAATACATATATATGATAATATTTGTGCCTGCTTTGAACACATGATAATTTATTTTCAATTCTAAATCCACACTAGCGTTACTCTATGACATGATTTCAGTCAGTGTATGGGAGATTAACCCATTTAAGCCTAGTGGACTCTCCCATCCTTCAAAATTGGATCAATTTATTTCAAAATTAGGGATGTCTAGTATATTGATTTCTATATTTAGAATATTTCTTACAGAAATTCCTGTAAGCAAACTGCGCAGACCCCGATAAGACGCCGCATTATGCGGCGTCTCATCTGGGTCTACGCTGTTTGCCAAGGCCTTTTTTCTAGACGCTAGGCATAAATGGGTTAATGAAGAAGAAGATTGAAAGTGCAACATTTGATTTGATAATAAGAAACATTCATAAATGCTACATAGTAACTTATATATAATTAATTTTCCACGTGGATTTATTTGATAACCATGTAAATTTTAATAACTATTTTATTCGTCTTAAAATATAACAAACAATCTTAAATGATAAATCATCAGATGATTAAGTTAAAATGTGTGTACATCGATTTTCACGAAATGCGATTTTTTTGCAAATGTTCCTTAAGATCGAGAAGCAGCGGGTAAAATGTTTATAACTCATCTCAACCAATAATATTTCAATCGCATGGCTTTGATTTTGAGAATCTTGATATCTAAAACAATCTGAATTGGGAATATCATTGTAAAAATGTGATTTAAATCTCAGTTTGACAATAATGTGATTAATTAATTTCTTTGAAATTCTATACCTGTATCTTGAGACGAACGAGATACTATGTTTTTCCACAAAACATTAATCAAACATAGGTGTTGCTTATTCTAAACATGTTCTTCACGTATACTAGTATTGCTATTTGCTTAAACTTCAATATACAGTTGTTCTCGACATATTCGCTTCGCGTATATCACGCTGTTTATGCGAACTGTTTCTTGGAAATGTTGGTTATTACTGATGCGAATGATGTCGCTAATTAAGTTGTCCACAAGCTTTTCCTCCATTAATGACCAACGCAAAGCAAATTATTGAAGCCAGGGGTTGTATTTGCGACTGCTTAATACAAATATATTTACGCGAAATAGCTATAAGCGTATTTTTTTCCGAACAGAAAAGGCGTGCTGTTTTGGAAAAAAACGGTCTGCTACGATTTTATTGTTATTGTAAATGTAAAATACCTTGATATGTGTAACTTGAAAATTGTTTGTTTATTCTCCATACAGAAGAATGTTTTAATGTTAATCGGCTAAATAACATTAAACACAAAAGACGAAATATGTAGTATGTAGTATGTCATATGCGGTATGAGTATGTATTGACTAGCCTGCGCATTCGCACACTTTGTTCAGAAGATACCATTTTTGCTATAAGACCACGGAATCTTCCGTGACTTAATATCAGACAGGGTAGCTCCTGAACAGCCTGTGAAAATTCGCAGGCTGTTGAGATGCTTTGGCATGCATATGGCTTACGACCTATTTTCGCAAGACGCGGCTCAAATTTTCACGTTTTTTTATTAGTTATACCAACAGTTTTCATAGCAACCGTTCAGCAAGGCACAAAACAGCATTTTGAAATAAAAAAACACACTGTTTATATAAAAATACATAGGCAGTGAATTATAACAAATATAAAAAAAATAAAAAAAATACATGGATCAAAATAAATAAAAAAAATTACGGAATGGCACATATGATATAAACTCTGCCATTCAACAAAACAATTAGAACGGTAAAATGTCGGTTAACAAGCATCATATTTTTAAGATCACATTCAACTTTTTTCTCCGTCCACTATACTTTATTCAATTTCATCGCAATAATCATACTTCCATTCCAAAACAGCCTATAGAACGGTGAATTTACGTTCATTTTCGAGTTGACGAGTAGAGAGCTGTCACCGAGAAAACAGTAATTTCCAGTCGATATGCGCATCTATGACCTTCCCCGTATCCGTTTTAGCGTATCTCGAGGTATTGATTTGGTCTGCGACATTTAGACTCCTTGGTATTGTCACCACAGCGTTGTGGTTAGATGCAAATGGCGTGTTGTTATGTGTGTTTGTTAATATATATTTAGCGCAGAAAGAACAACTGTGACTTGATATACCGTAGATATAAAGCGAAGGTATTGAGAAAAAACGGAAGTCAGATAAACACCAGTGGTTTTATAGTCGCCAACAGTGACAGAGAAATTCATTATGTAGAATTATACATCCTGATGTTACAGACATCGCTTCTGGACTCGGATTATTAAAAGGTAATCGTAGCGTAACGCAGAAGATCGAATGATTCACATGGATTGTCGCCAGTTTAAACCCATTTATACCGAGTGGACTCTCCCATCCTTTTAAATTGGATCAATTCATTTCCAAAATAAGGGATGTCTGGTATATTTATTTCTATTTTTAGAATATTTCTTACAGAAATTCCTTTAAGCAATCAGCGCAGACCCTGACGAGACGACGCATCATGCGGCGTCTCATCTGGGTCTATGCTGTTTGCCAAGGCCTTTTTTCTAGACGCTAGGCATACATGGGTTAATATAAAATCAAGCATACTATATCAGAAATCTGCATGTGATTTTTAAATCTAGTTTACATGTAAAATAGTTTTCAAGGTTTTAAAGGTCCTGCAATACACGTACATCTTTAATAAATGGTGCGTGTTTAAAAAAAAAATCAGATTTCGTGCATGATTTAATGATAGCATTGGCTTTTTCACTCAATACAATTGATGTATTGTAACTCTAAAAAACAATTTGCATGGGAAAAATCACAATATGGTTTCTTTTATTCGTCTAGGTATTCTCTGGATTTTTTCCAAATTAAACAACAACTATCAAATACAAAATACAGTGAACAGTTAATTGTGTTGTTTACTTACGTTGTTTATGTTGTTTTTGTGTACTTGTTTACAAATCGTCATGTATCCGACAACAAGATGTATTTGTATAAATTCCGTCATGCATTATCATCATAACAAATCGCATATTGTATACTGACTGTAAATTATATAAGAAATCGGTATAATGTTTTGGATACAGAAACATTAATATGAATAAAAAAGTATAAATAAAAAGCTTCGTCATGTTGTGTATATTTTTGCACTTCACATAAAACACAATAAACAGGATGCATATGATTTTAAAACGTTACATTGAAGATGTATTGCCATGCTGCATAATTATTTTAAAACAATTCCTTGGAAACTTATGTTTTTTACATAGGAAAACATGATGGCCGAGACGTCTCTGAAAGGCCATCAGGGAACCATGATAGCCGACGACTTCACTAGCACGACCTCTGGGGGCGAGACGGCCACTGCGCGCCAACTGGAAGTTGAATCCGGCCATGAGCGCCTTTTGAGACACACCCAGTCCAAAGAGGGACGGACGATACAACATCACCGGCCCACCCGCCCGCCACACTACCTCGCCCTGGCTATACTGGTAATTGACTGACTCCGGATTGTTCGTGTTTTTGGAAAACTCAGTTTATATGGTTGTTCAAACAAAGCGGACATCTGTAAAATCTTTTAAAAATTCCATACCATTTCATTTATAATTGCGTAATTGAAAAGCCATTTGTTAGCTTTGTTTGTATCTACATTTCAAATGTTTGTTTGATGTTTGATTTTCAACATGTTGACATTCGGATTTTAACTTTTTATGGATCATTAAAATGAAGGATTTTACAATCACAAGAGATGAAATATCATTGTACATGCTACCATTTTACAGTAAAAGAAGGGAATTATATTATTGTTAAGAACATTTTGTTTGATTTTTTTCCAACATATACATACTTTGATACTTATAAACAAATGTGTTGTTATCGTTGATAAACACGTTACCAATATGTTTTATTATCTTCAATGGATGAGAACAAATATCCGCCGCTGTGTTCGTCCTTCCGAATTATTTTTGTGATGGAATTGAGTTTGCTTAAGTCAGAAACGAATTATCCCTATGATCGTTTCCGTTCTTCCCGATGTTAGCTCTTCAATCAATTCGTATGTCCTTCAGTTTTTACGCCGTCGCACAACCCATGTCCGCGCGAGATATAAGACTTAAATGATCCGAATTCGACTTAATTTGATTTTCAACTTAATCATCTTTAAGTTGGAAGCATCTCCATGGGTGACATGCGCATGATCTTCAGATCCATAGGGTGTAATCAAGTGATAGTCAAGATGGCGACGTTCATGCCGAGGCAGGTATTTTTCGCAGTTTTATACCCTTTATTACTTGGGTTTATTGTTTAAATGCAGCTAACTTTCCTGCTATATCAGCAAGAAAGTTACTAGCGTTTATTTCGTGTTGATATTCGCTCGTTATCTCGACTTTACTCTCGGCGAAATTTCTAAGCGGGATGACCTAAATAAAGCTTCACTAAGAAAATGTGCGGGGAGTTAAGTCGAGATACACAGCGAATTTTAATACGCAATAAACGCTTATCACATGTTTACTGATATGGCTGGAAAGTGAGCGGCATTAATCAATTAACAAAAGTAATAAGGCGTATAGAGCGGCAAAAAATAACTGCCTCGGCATGGACGTCGCCATCTTAACTTTCACGTGATTACCTCCTTTGAGATCGATCCGGTCTAATGACATTTACAGGAGTAACTGCAATTCTATAAGTATTACGTCACTTTGTATTTACGCGCGTGATCTCAGTCACTGATGAGGCTTATATGATGAAAAGTGCAGCAGTAGTATATGCTATAAATGCGCATTGCCATCATCTTGTTTCGCTCCAATTATTTTAATAGAGCCAAAATCGTTCCAAATATACGATATTGGAATGGATTTTTGTTTGTTTCCACGCAGGAACTCGGGCAAATTTGATCCACATTTAAGGAATACATTATGTATGATTTTGCAAACACTATGGTTACGATAAGTTACACCGATTGTTGTGTTATTTACTTTTATTTCACACTAGGTCACTTTCATCAACCCTCTGTTCGGAATCTCCGCGGTCACTTGTTCACTGCTGTCACGGCATTATCGGAAGGGGAACCTGGGGAGCGCGGCCCGCCGCTTGGGAAACATCTCCAAGTGGATGAGCATCCTGGGCGCTGCTTCCGCCGTCGTAATCGCCGGCTACCTTATCCTGTACTTCGTGTATATTGACAAGAACATTGTGGACACCCATCAGGAGCTTGAAGGACACGTTTGACTGTGCGACTTCCGTGGATAATGGTGCTTGTGTTTTAAGTGTACGCATTTTCGAATATGAACACTGGTGCTTATTGCAACAATTCCTGTTAGAACATCCAAACAAAACATAATTATTAAACAGCAAATACTCTGTTTATTCCGGTAATATACTACACTTTCTAAAATAATACCTCTGAGATATAAAGTAAAATGTGGTGTGCGTGTTGAGTGAAGTGGTTATTTTGTTGTTGTAAATCATCAAGTCATGAATGTCTCGTTACCTCGATTTTCGTTTATATATAACAATACGGTACGTGTTAGGGTAGTAGCAGTTTTCCATTCCGTTATAGGGGAGGTAAACACTGCGAGGCGTTTGGCAGATAACTTTCGTTGACTCACCAGATCGATTGTATATGAACGCAAGTAATACTTTTTAAATCTTTTTGAATAAAATACGAGATTAGTATATTGTTTATTACTCAAACAGAAAATACCCGTGTGTTTTTGTAGGCGAATTTTCTGACGGTAGAGTACAATTATTCACTTTTCAATATATTATTTATAATTGGTATATTCATACATAAGTGATACCTCATTTTAAGAATAAATTATAAATATTTTTTTGAAAATATTTTAACAAGCATCTTTTATGGTAAATGATAGAAAAACGCCAAAGCAGTCTTTCACACATGTGGTAAGACATCAGCTCATAATGTTATAACAAAGTTGTTGAGTTTTAAAGGAAGTCCCTCCCTATTAAAAATTCAGTTAAGGTGGACAAATGCTTTCCTGATTAGCCTGCGCTGTCGAGTCCTTACGCACATGCATTAAGTCCCGTGTTCCGAGATCGCGGCTCATATATATTATCATGTCATTATGTATTATGTACTTTAACAAACTTATTTTTAAAAAAAATGAAGTGGTGTTTTGTGGATATCTTTTGAATAAGTTTATCTGTTTTGTAATAGAAACATCTGTTTCTTTTTTGCGTCTAATGTTATGTTAGTCTACGAATTTAGTTGATACAATACTGTTATGGTTAATATGGTTCAGGCTATAAGAACCACCTCCAATATTCAAAGAAAATAAATTGAGCCGTGCTCTGTGAAAAGGGGTTTTAATGCATGTGCGTAAAGTGTCGTCCTATATTAGTCTGTGCAGTCCGCAAAGGCTTATCAGAGGCTATACTTGCCGCTTTTATTATATTTTCTGTTTAAAACAAATTCTTCTTAGCAAAAATCCAGTTTAGGCGAAAAGTGTTGTCCCTGATTAGCCTGTACGGACTGCACAGGTTAATATGGGACGGCACATTCATTAAACCCCATTTTCAAAGAGCGCCGCTTATTTGTATTATATTCAATACAAACCGTAACCTATGTTCTATTTAAAATACGCGTTTTTCGGAAAATGCTGCTTGATGCACCAATAATAAGCTTGTTCTGTCTGCAGACAAAAGAGACGATGTCAATCGTATTTATCATTATCATTTTTGGCGTCAACATCCTTCAAATCAACATCGTCAGCGCGCCTTGCAGTGTAATCATCACAACAACATACGTTATCATCATCGCCATCATTATGTTTTCATTACGAAGAATGACTTGAATTCAATATATTTTTTATGTATACACCCATTAAAAATCGGACTAGAATTACGTAAAATTGGGAGTAAAACGCGTTTACCTTGTTGCAGCCGGATTCAAATTGTTGGAAAATGGAAAAATAATATAAGGAGAGGGCATCCACAAATCTATACATTGATGCATGGACAAATCTTCAACCGAAGGACTGTCCGATGGACATGGGTATTTTAATCAACACGATTCATTATCTGAATACATGCGTAAAGCGATAACATAAATGGCGACATATACATTATTTAAAACGTGAATAGGTTCTTTAGCTTTGATCAATAGCAACATGTGTTATAACAAGCCAGGGTTGTGACCGCAAAATAATTATTTTGCGCAAATCAATTTAGTATGCTTCTTTCAAAATTTGCAAAAAAGTTTATTTAATGCTAAATTTACATCTGGCCACGATCTCCCCGATTAGCCAGAGGCTAAAAAATCGGGGAGCTCTACGATTAAATGGTATACTCCACGTTCTGTTACGCTTCCTTACGAAATCAGCACGTTTTGTTGCTACGATCGAGCCCACGATTTGCATCACGTTCTGTTACGCTTTGTTGCGATCAACACGATTGGCTTCCACGCTCCACCACGCTCCGTTACGTCCTGTTAAGATCTCCCACGACAAAGCCGCTTTGTTGCGATCTCCTGCGATAGAAAATGAATCGGGGCAATCGTGGTGAAATTTAAGTTTGATTTAAAATCTGTCCCGATGCCCACGATGTCCCCGATTCAACCACGTTCCGTTACGCTCCCCCACGATCACCCCGATTCGACTCCACGCTCTGTTACGTTCGCCACGATGCTCTGGAATCGGGGACATCGTGGTAATCGTGGCCAGATGTAAACCTAGCATAAAAGTGCTCGTCTTTGCAGCATACTCCGAATCTCTTCGTAGATGGCGCAAACGATACATCTCCCGAACACTCAATTACACATAGTGCCAACTTTGGATTTATATAGGATGTTAAATGTGAATAAATGGCAGTTTGCGGAAGTATTTATTTTTACTAGCCTTTTGATGAAAAAGGTGGCCTTCTGAAACATAGGATAACATAATCAATTTGTTGCATTTCTATCAGTAGTTTACAGAACTGTCGTCATTATTTTGAAAATTGTTAAATTACACGGACGCTCAGTAGTGTATTTTCTTTCACAAAATAATGTATATCAATAACTGAAGCGAAATAGTGTGCTAGCAATTTTTGCAACACAACGAAGAATAGCCTCATTTAAAATCGGCTGCTAACAAAGACGTTTATTGTATCTTATCAATAGACAGGTACATGTGGCGATAGACGATCTTTTACGCAAGGGTGTTATCTGAAGTCTCTAGTGCCTTAATTCCCAAATATGGACAGCCTCAATTTTGACATTGGAGTGACAGTGAATTACATGTATCTCTCTTTTCAGTCTGTCACTATCTTTGAAGACGATAGATCGTTGCGTTCATTGCACTATCACATTTAATATTACGTTAAACAAGTTCAGAGATGAAAAAAAAGCGTATAAAGCAAAGCAAGTTACACCATGAGCTTTGTTTCTTAAAAAAAATATATATTATAGTATGACGCCATTCAAATAAGCATGACTTCATAATTCTTCCTTAACAGCTGTATCTTCCGATTCTTACACAAATTCTAGGGATAATATTGAATACATTTCAATACTGATCACAAATAAAGGGCATAACAGTTCGCCGTAGATCCAATAAAATCTATTGCAAACAATCACAATAACAATTAAAGTGATATTATGGGCATCTAACAGTTCAAAGGTGTCTATCGCAACCGTTGTTTATTTTTGGTGTTTTCACTTCATATTCACTTATATTTGTTAATGCAGCACCAAAGTACTAAAACAATTTCTCAGAAAGAGAAAAATAATGCATTTGAATATCAACCGTACGTTCGTTTCACAACTGATCATGCATGTACGATGTGAACCTAAATTTAGTTTTAGTGCAGATTCGTTCATATGACACAAGGACAAAATTTTGTTTTACGGATCATTTCGGCTTACAGGAATGGGTCAGTCACGTAAAAATATCGAATATAAAATATATTTTTATAAACAACTGGTAGCAAGATGAGTTGCAGATAATTGGTCAGTAACCACATTTTAACTTACTCTTTTTACCTGTTAATTCTTTTCAGCTCAATTCAACAGTGAAAAATGCCCATAATATCACTTTAATTCCAAATTTCCGAGAATGCACAATTACTTATTGTTTACGACGCTTAACTTCATTATGCATGTCACTCTATACTAGCGTATAAAACACTCGTTTTCAACAAAACGTTTTTAATGCATGTCAAACAAAAGTAACGTAACTAGTCGTATATTTAGGTGTCACTACTATCGCTGCAGTTTGCAAATATGGGTTTGTTTCTGTTTTTCAGATACACATTTTCCGAGTAAATCTGTTTTTTTTGTTATTAAAGCGAGTATGCACAATTTTGTATGTGTAATATTGTAATATATTTAAAAAACATGTTACAATAACACAAAATAGGCAAGACAAATTATGCATTGAAGGCGAATAAATTGCAGCAAAGCCAAATTAGCGCCCCGAGCCGATTGTGACGAACATATTTCGTGCACATTTTCCTACAATAACCGAAGCATTCGTCTTTTTGATAGGATCGGAGTTAGTGTTCGTGTTTCGAATGCATAGATATCGTTGCACGTAATTAAAATGATCCGTACAACTAAATTTAGATTCACATCGTGCATGCATGATATACATGCTGGCGAATTCGACTGTACAGACATTTTCGATATCAGATTTGAATATCTGGCTTATTTCGCATTTTCGATACATGCTCTTCTTGACTTTTATTTTAATTTATATTCAAACATATGCATAATACGTTTTTTTACACATTTTATATAAATTCATAAATAATTGACAAAATCTTGCTTACTCGCTTTAAAGTGTTGACCTCAACAACAAATATGTAGCACTGTGAACCATAAGAAATCAGTAAGAAGAAATTGTTCGGAAATTAATTTTGTGAATTAGCTTTGGTCTTCTCGGTTGACTCTAAATGGTCATGTCTGAAAACGACAAACTAGAAAGGTCTATACCTTGAAGAGGATCATCCTTGTGATTAAGATGATATGTTTATCAGCTTTACATATAACTTTTAAAGTTATCGCAGGATCCAGAAAAGTGTGACAGACTCACGGACTGACAGACTTACGGACACACACAGCGCAAACCATAAGTTCTCTCCGGTGAAACCGGTAGGGGACAATAAAATAATCGATGCAGTTGAGTGAGTGTGTATATTCATTGTTTTCTTGATGAATCATTCGCAGGGATGAATTCATTAGCCCCGTGCGAATTGATGTTTTAGTTAAGAACAAATTGGTCACGAATGGTTATCAAGTTGTAAATAAATTCCCATCTATAAAATAATTTGCGCGATTTTTACAGGTTTTGTAAATCTCGGAAAAACAGATTACCGCATTGGTAATGATTAAAAGGACCATGACCTTCATGAAGTGAACTATTTAAATGGACCTTCATTCCGAAGTGTAAAATTTAACCATAGGCAAGGCAATGATATGTTTGATTACCATTGGTTGAACAATTCATGTGTGTTTAAACTTAATGTATATGCATAGCTTTGTAACCTTTTTATTTTTGGTCTTGCTGATTATTAAAGAAGATAAATAAATCGACAATTGCACGTTTAATGTGGTTACAGAAAATACTGTAAACGTTGAAGAATCATTTGATTGTAGTCTTTCTTTATCTGTGCACTATCCTTCAATATTAGGATGGTTGGCCCTGAAATATAATCAAGAAAAGAAAATACCGGTACAGCAACAGAATTTTTTTATTCTTCCAACATTTAACCATTAACCTTTTATGACTATGAGGACGAATTAAAAAAATAAGTTCTTAATTTTCGTTACGTTTAGATCTATTAAATCCCAGTTATAATTTTTATCATAAGAAAAATCGAGATTACTGACGCCAAACTGTTATAGCACGGACTCTAAATTTACAATATACACTCCGTGGTTATAGTAAGCAGACAAAGCATATTCAATGTGTGTAACACTGAAGATAATTAAAAACGATTTACCGAAACATTTTCTTATCCCTTTGGAATATGATAATGATTTTGTATAAATGTAAAATATGCATATGGAACTAATTCGATGCGTCTGATGAGTACATTTAGATGAACATATATCTACCAGTTTTTGAGTCACCCAACCATCGGATTTTACAACTTATCTTTTGGATATAACTTACAAGAAAAATAAGGAACTAACCTCTCGCGCGTGGCTTTTGTTTGTTCCTCTGTTAGCGAAGTGCCATTAGTTATCCACATTACCAGCGTGTTTATATACATGTAAAAGATCATTTTGAAAGTTGAAATCTTATCTCTTTTTGACAAAATGCAACAAGATAATTACAGGTAACATATTTACAAACATCCGCAGAATACCTCCATCCCAAATCAAACTATTTACCAGAACCCAGTGTCCTATATTTCTTGTCCTTGACCTTTACCTGAATAGCTCCATATGCAGTTTTAACGAGGTCAGCATGTATTTGGTACCTACTAACAACATTTCCGTGCAATACCTCTATATAAACTTAGGTGACTGAGTGCATGCCATGTTTCTATTTTTAGTAACAGTGACCTTGACTTTTGTCCAACACGCTCCAAAACTATCCCAAGATTGATGCCCTGGTTAACTTTCTATTTCCAAGATTTTGCCAGATTAGTTTAAGCAAACCTAAATTAATGACAGGAAACCACCTTTGTATCTGTCCTTACTTTGGAAACAAGGAACTTGAACTTGATCGACCCAGCTGGAAACCGTATTAAAATGGCAACCACGGGTATAGTTTAAAGCACAATATACTTATAATGAAAAGTTATTCATATTATGGAAAGTTGTATATACAAGCATGGAAAAGTACACATTAGGTTGTCATAAGCAATTTAACAATTTTGAATGAGGTCAGTTAGAATTGCAAGGAAAATACTTTACATGCACTGGCCAAAGAACTTTCAAGAGCGAAAATATATGTCCTCTTGAAAAAAAGGCTCATAAATTGTTTCGACTTACATAAAGTGTTTATGACTGAAAACATCTTGTTTTTATGTATTACTTAAAATAAGCTAATAACTTTAATGACAGCCATTTATTTCATCTGTGAATTATTTCAATTTTGAAGAAATGGTTACACAGATGGAATTACTTATATAGTCTAGTTAAACATAACTTATTTTACAGATTTTGTTTCTATGTCGAGCGTTTCATATTTACATTCCGAATGAAAGCAGAAGCATATGTACACATGTTACAACCTTGTATTTGAAACTATAATATGCTTCTGACACATGCATATATTGACAAGTTGTACGCGAATCGAAAATGTGTATTTACATAAGCCTTACATCTTCGAAGATGAGAATTTACACATTGTATAACCGAATCGAATATGCCACGCATTATTACCGTATTGGACATGCCTATATACATATGTAATCAATTTTGTTGTTTCGAATATACTTACAAACACATGGTATGACCGCATTAAACATGCATTTTTACTAATGTTTATGCATATCAATAAATTGAATTCTTCTTTAAAGCATACAATGAAGTTACTCCCCTTTATGTTTATTAATAATTCCAATTGAAAACTTTATGGCAGGGAGTTAGAAATGTTTTCTGTGTAAATATTTCTTCTATCCTCTGTAATGGAATATATTTAAAACTTTTTTAAAACAAAAAGGCTTTGCGCAAAAAAGTAATTCAAATAACGAATCTGCTTCTATCAAACTGCTGTTTTACTTTAACTGTTGAAATAATGTATCCGTACTATATTTCTTTTAAGTTTTCTACTTTTATAACGACATTTTACAAGACAACAACATAAGCTGATACAATATATTATCTATGTATTTCAGGCATAACCACTATGTCCTGGCACCAAACGGGATTCTACTGAAAAACGGGTAGACCTTGTAAGATGGTATTCGGGGTACTGGGCTATATGAGATCGTTACAGTATGTATACATTTTATATAAGGCAACGTGTGCAAGTCATTGTGATTGTATGACTCCGTTAATTATGTCTCAAATGGAACACTGTACATTATGATTCAAGGGTATTTAAAAGTTTCGCGTCTCTTGTATTTTTCTGAAAATACGCACGAGGTGCTAAAGGTCAGCTAATGCGATTCAAGGACGTATAGAACCGCGCTTTGTATTAGATCCTACTTTGGTGTAAAGATTTTAAGAGAAATTGGGGATATGCTATCAATAAGTCCAATGCCGATGCTTATGATGAAGATAATTAGTACACTTAAATAACATTGATGATCATGATGATGATGTTGATGATGATGATGATGATGATGATGATGATGATGATGATGATGATGATGATGGTGATGGTGATGGTGATGGTGATGATGATGATGATGATGATGATGATGATGATGATGATGATGATGATGATGATGATGATGATGATGATGAAGTTGCTGATGCTTACGCTGCTGCTGATGATGGATGCATTTGTGGTCATCACTATTCCATGTCGAGCCATTGTTTCCTAATCTGCATTGGCATATTTCTCGCAAATAACAATCACAGTCAATCTGTCCTAATTTGCAAAGCACGCACATTATGCTATCAGCGTGTTAATATGGTCGTAACGTGATCAAGATAGGAGACGAGTTTTGTCAGGTCATTTTAAATTGTATGGAGAGTTAAATTACAGCTCGTGTACAAAAAACCGCATGACAAAATGGGGCTGTTCTGCGTGACTATGCTTTGTGTTATTCGTAAGTAGATAATCGCAAACCATATAAATGTTTACAGTAATGTTGGTCTTACACTTTTAAAATTTCATCAAATGTTTTTGAAAGCGACTCACATGAAATTTAGGATTAAAAAAAATGGACTATGTTTAAGTTTGCTTTCTACAAAATACTGCCCATATGTGAATCAAATGTTTTGCGGTGTAGACCATTTCTACATTAGTGTACAATTACAAAGCATGTCGTTTACATTAATTGAGGTATATTGCAGGTGTTTGCCCTATCACGTACCAGTGTGGTTGATTATTATTTTATTATATCGATTTGTGTTCTTAGTTCATTTAGTAAAGATATGAAATGCGCGACAAAAAATAGTATGCTATAGTATATATATACTGAACGATTATTTAATAGTGATACCATATTTATTGTTTCAATTTTGGATTGACTTTATTTCGACTAGCTAGTTTCAAATATGTTCACTGTTACAATCTTTATATCACCATATAAATTATATAACGTGTATTACTGTTAAAACCCTTAAAAAGACGAACGTTTATGTACATAGATATATAAGTACGAATACATATTTATTCATGTATACATTTCTATTTACTAATATTAATAATTTCATGTTCATACATAAGGGCCGTGCTCTGTGAAAAGGGGGTTTAATGCATTTGCGTAAAGTGGCTTCCCATATTAGCCTGTATAGTTCGCACAGTCTAATCAGGGACGACGCTATACGCTTTAAATGTATG
Organism: Dreissena polymorpha; assembly: GCF_020536995.1. Taxonomy (NCBI): domain Eukaryota; kingdom Metazoa; phylum Mollusca; class Bivalvia; order Myida; family Dreissenidae; genus Dreissena; species Dreissena polymorpha. The sequence goes on along the minus strand of NC_068364.1, from coordinate 58,283,433 downwards.
ATATATTTCGTTCAAAGAAAGTATCTTCTTAGCAAAAAGCCAGTTTAGACGTAATTATTTTTTGTGTGGACTGCACAGGCTATTCTGGCACGACACTTTACGCACATGCATTAAACCCCCCTTTCACAAAGCGCAGCTCAAATACATGTGAAGAGAAACATAAAAATCTGAAACGGTGATCTTTTCACTGCAGCACTTTGTGTCGCAGTTTGTCCAAATAGTTGGCTGAGGTACGAGCAGTCGTGTTACCATGTTGGACACACATCTTTCAACTTTCTTGATTCGCAGGTAACAGTGTGCCGACCAACACATTTTCTCCCAGTATTTATCTTGGGTAATATGTGGATATAAATGATCCTGTAATAAAAACTCAAACTTTTAAAGTCGGCTACTGCGGTTCTCTTGCAAAATCTGTTACTCTGACGTACAAAGGGGCATAATGAAATAATATTTATATGTAGGTCATTACATTTTGCAAGTTTGTTTTATATTTTAAAATATAATTTTAGAGACACTGCGAACATTATGGTGCCTCGCTTGTAAACCTCGAGACCAGAGATGAGATTGCTTTTCTCAGAGGCTATTTGATGCTTTTGAGTGGTAAGAATGAGGCACTAGTTTGATTTCTTACATTGTTCGTACATCTGTTGTTGCGCTATGTTTGCTTAAAAAACTTCACTTATATCAGAAGTAGCTGCCCAAGTAAGATTGTCAATGTGCAGAGATATACCATTTATTTCGTGATCCTTATTGTTAATTTGTCCAAGTTTAAACTATTCATCATGCTTGCCATATGTTAGGTATTTTACAACATAATTATATTGAAGTATCTTGTCATTTACGCAAAGTAACCCGGCCACAGCGTAATGCATTTTAATTAATTTTGAAAGTAATGCGGCAAAAAATACAAAGTTATGCTAACAGACCAAAAGCACTGGATCGGACTCTCAGACGAAGAAACTGAAGGTATCTGGAAATGGTATCCCTCGGAAAAGCGAGCAAACGTTACTGATTGGCAGCCTAATGACAATGAACCCAACGGTGGTATTGCGGCTAACTGCGCTGCAATCTGGGCCGGTTACAACTACCATTGGGTTGACGATTCTTGTAGTGAACGGTATCCGCCAGTATGTGAATTAGTGTAAGTTCTTATTGAACTCAATTAAGAAGAGTATGCGTTCTGCGCATGCGATATTTCCATGAGCAAGTTTAGCCGAATTAATGTGTCAGGATTATTCCATTCGTTAGAGTCTCCGGTTTCATATTAGTTTAGAGAATACTTCTACACGCCGATCTGCTTTAAATTTGGACTTTTGACGAATGCAAATATGCATATGTAGTGGAGATCAGAAATCGGTTTTGAGGTCACTTCTTCTTTTACTGAGTAATCAAGTCATCCAATCGATATATACATATAACAGCACTTCGTTGGCGGCTTCTTGCATTTGTGTTACTAGTTTTATAACGAATTACCATTTTAAAACATAAAAGGATTAAGATCTGATATATTAAGTTTCCAGCAATTATATTGACTTAGCTCATACTAATAGTAATGTGTAACACTTCCATGCTGAAATGCTTCTAACTGAAAGAAAATGTTGAAGTCGCATTTTAAGTCGTAGTTGAATTTCATTACTTTGAAAGACTGTTGGAGATCGTCATTTGCAAGCAGTGTATCAGCTTTATTTTTAAATCCAGCAATTTAATAGTGTTTGATGTATTTTTAATAATGTTTTATCAGAGATTTATCGTGAATATTTTATACCTGTTTGGCGCTCACGCGTTAATTTCGATTAATAAACTGCTTCACATAGCCTGTCATTGGTCAAGGACAAATTATGTACCAGATTAGTCGTTAAACTGATACGTGTAATACAATAATTGAGCCGCACTCTGAGAAAAGGATGTTTAATGGATGTGCGTAAAGTTTCGTCCCAGATTAAACTGTGCAGTCCGCCTAAACTGGATGTTTGCTGAGAAGAGACCTTCTTGAACGGAAATTTTCATAAAGGCGGAAAGTGTCGTCCCTGATTAGCCTGTGCGGACTGCACATGCTAATCTGCGATGACACTTTACGTACATGCATCAAACCCCTTTTTCATAGAGAACAACCATCACCGGTAGCACCATCAGCATCTTAGCAATACGTCAGCTGTCTATTAAACATCCACCATCACTGATATGTGTTCACCGAGTTAATTGTGACCATGATTATGTACGCATGTCCTTCAAAAAGGTCAATGTCTGCCTTCAAAATCAAATGCCAAATAAAATAGTTATGCCAAAGATCATGTCATGAGCAAATTATATCCAGCATCATAGGGTTTTAACAGAACTATCACAAATTATATGCATGGTAAACCCCGAAATTCTTTCATTATCTCCTGACCTTGGGTCCATGCATGTGCTTATTTAGGCTAATTGTGTTCGAACCATCATCATAGTCATCAATATTGTCAATTGTAAAATTATCATGATCATTTTGATGAGGATGAAGTCTATGCGAATGAGATGATGGTGATTATGTTTATAACGATATATATGATGAAGACGACGACGACGATGATGATGTTGATTCTGAAGGTGATGATTATAATGATTATGGTAATGATTGTAATGTGATGATGATTATCATGATGCCATTTATGATCATTATGATGCTAATGCTAATGATGGTTGTAAATGCTCTGAAAGAGGTTGTTATTATACCAATCACTTTTCCAATCTGATCCTTTAAACCATCAGTTATCGCCGTATACCACTTTAAGCGAGTACTTACAATCTTCTTTTCATAACAGACCTAACGCTGACTAATAAACAGTATAATCGCAATTCACACGTAGAAGAACCAGATTGTCAACACAATTTAAAGTGTATCAAAGTGTAAATAATTGTATAGTTTCTTGTAATTTAATAATTTAACACATGAACACGTTCACAAGTATGCATGGTTGGGAAATATCCCATGCTATGTGTTAATTTGTTCATACGGCACACAATTGCAAAGTCCAAATTTACTGTAACCTCACGTTTAGGTTTAAAGACAAACACTGGTTAGAATTGCTAGTTTTTATTTGTTTCTTATCTAATGCAACTCCATGTTATTGTCTTCATAATTAAAGTTTTGATAATTACAATTGTAACATGTTGATTGAGATAAAAAAAAATCAAGTTAAAATGATATAACAGAAAAGAACTGTTTTAATTGACAAGCATTAGGCTGTGCAGAATGACGGCATTGATATAATAGAGCTATCATCAGAACCAGTCATATATTTGATCGTTCATCTTCATGTGTAAGTTTAAGATTAAGCTAATAAAAATGTTGATATTGAGATCGTAAAAACTCTTTTGAAACCACCAAACCGAAAGCATGTCTTTATGTTATAACAGTGTATCTTTCTTTCAGCGATGAGCAGGCGGTGATTGTCGGTTGATCTCAACTCGTCTATGCTTCCTTCGGTGCATTGTTAACCAACATCTGAAACAAATTTAAAATACAATTCATATAATTCAAAATATTCTATGCTTGTCATGTACATAAATTATATTTCCAATGTGCATAGTGTAACGTGTTATCGATCTGTCGTAATCCTTAAAATAATATGTCCATGTAGTATGCATGAAAGTCACGGGACATTAGCAATCGAATAAGAAAACCCGGCAAGACGTCATATCCGTTTTTTATTACTAACCATAGCCTGGTCTTCAACACTCAATGTATTGTTGATTCCTGCAGGTCAAACGAGACTGCGTATTTACTTAATTTAAACAAACGAATAGTATTTAATTGATATTCGATGAGTGTGAGCCGTGTTTTGTGAAAAGGGGGTTTAATGCATGTGCGTAAAGTGTCGTTTTAGATTAGCCTGTGCAGACCTCACAGGCTAATCAGGGACGACACTTTCCAATTAATGATATTTTTCGTTTCAAGAAAGTCTCTTCTTAGCAAATATCTAGTTTTGGCGGAAAGTGTCGTCGCTGATTAGCCTGTGCGGACTGCAATGGTTATCTCGGACGAAACTTTACGCACATGCATTAAACCCCTTTTTCACAGAGCACATGGTTGTTGAAATGTTTGCTAGAGGTTCGTGATTTAATAGTTCACAGCTGTATGGCGGCCGATTGACGGACGTGTTGGGCTATATTTTTACAGTGACAGCAATGGGTCAACTTATCCAATTCAATTAATTACAGGATCTAACAGCTGTTGAGAAGGTGTGTGTTTTTTCATAGTTCCAACGTTTAAATAAAAACGATAATTAAACCTTGCGTTAACATTTATTTAATCAAGCTTTACTCGAAAGTGTTACGCAGCGAGTAAATAAAAGTAAAAAAGTATAAAAGTAAAATTAAAATACTATGAAATTAAAAACTATTTTAGCCATGCTCCGTGAAAATGGGTTTTTTATGCATGTGCGTAAAGTGTTGTCCCAGATTAGCCTGTGCAGTTCGCACAGGCTTATCAGGGACGACACTTTATGCATAAAGTTAATTTTTGCTTAGAAGAGATTATCTTGAAACAGACAATATCGTAAAACGGAAACTGTCGTCCCTGATTGTAATTTATAATAAATGCTTACGACTTGTGTAATAAGTTTAAAAGCGTCCTAGTGCAATACATGTAGCACTTACTGACTGGGGGTCATGTTCCATCCGCGCTTCATGACTTTCTCTAATGACAGGGTTTAGGAACTAAAACATAAAATTGAGTACACAGAGTTATATGTAACGCATATTGATGTACACTTGAATAATAACACAGAAGTAAAGATCGCGGCTGCATTCTTGACGATTTTCTGATTTGCCGAATATTTAGTTTTCGATGAGTTTTACAGACGATGATTTTTTAACTGTTTATTCGTTACATCCTGAAATGAATGGACATGTGTAAACGTGTTCAACTTAACGTTTGTATATAAGAATTTAAAAAAAGTCGTATAAAAGAAAGGACTGGTTAAATTCAATTTTAGATCATACTCATTGTTCAGTTGATTGGATCAAAATAACAAACACATTGAATGTTTAAAAGCAGCTCTAATAGATAAGCCTCATTGGGTGCTTAACGTTTTCTTGCAGAGCGATTTTACTTGTCTTTATTTGACACTTAACTAATGTTCTTTTTATACCATATGTTCCCATTTTTGTATTTGTTCTTTTAAAAGTTATACATAATGAAATATCTAATTATCACAATTAACGTTACATCACGTCATGACAAATTCAATAGACACAATTATGTCATCACACTGCATAAAACAACTTTATCCCGGCAAAGCTCAAATAAATCTAAGTGAAAAGAGATGCAACTTTAAAATATATAAACTCATCTCTAGTCTTATATGACAATCTTACAATGAACACAATCACGTAATAACTGTGCGCATGGTAGCTTTATCCTGGCAAAGCTGTAATAACTATAAGTTTATATCATACGCTTGTATTGAGACAATATACTCCTGACGTAATATGCAACGTGATAACTATACATACAACAATAGGGACAGTTCCATCAAATATGCATTGGATTTTTTTCGGTATTTGTGCTGCACTTAGCCCCGTTCGCTACTGTGAACTTAAATACTTATTTATTTATTTTTTAGTTCAACATAAACTTTAAATGACGTTTTAAAAAATAAACACAATAATGTCAAGTCGAGACAGCTTCATCACGACAAGCCTGAAATAAATCAACGTGGTCAGATTTCCAACTTCCGAACATATTTTGATTAGAAAAGAATATATTATACAAGATAATATTAAATATATATTTACTTATTTATTGATATTAAGAACACATTAACCTTAGCGAGTGCTTTCCCGAAAAATCTTTATTCGAAAAGTACACTGTATTCTATTTATTCCACCATTTTGAGATTACAAAAAAAAGAAAGAGAACGTGGTAAACTATAAATGACATTATAGCATTCGAATGTGCATACAGTCATTATTGGGTTTATATTGACGGTGCAAAAATAACTAACACAATGTTTGTATGTTGTTGTTTTTATAGACACAATTCACCCCAATAGGATGGGATATGAAAATTAATTGTTATACGTACTTCATCGAAGGAACGTTCCATCGAATGTTCATTGCCGTTGGTTGGTCGTTCCGATGAAATGAGCCTGGTTCGTGTACAATCGGAACCTTGTATTAAATTTAAATAATATACTTACATAAAGTTAACTGAAATCATTGGTAGTCATCTTCTAAAAGCAACGTAAAATGTATTCATATGATATAAGCGTCGATGTAGTTGCTTGGTACACCGTTTACTGGGTACCTTCTCAAATACGTGAACAAGCCAACCTTGGCGCAAAGGTGTGACTGGAACCAGCATAGCTCTATTGAATGTGAGAACATGGAACGACAACTCTGAACAAGCGTCAAATCAAAATAAGTTATGTGCACAGTTATAGATGACATTAAACTAAATAATCAAGTCGTGAACTCTCTAAAAAATCCTCACATTTTAATCGAAACCATGTTTTACACTTTAAACTGTTGTTCTTTTTTTGTCTTATAGACATATTCAAAGGGCAACCATAGGTGTTCACTACTTAAAAGGGCCTTTTTACGTTTGGGCAAATTGACAAAATTGAAAAAATTGATTCAGATTCGCAAATTTTCGTTGTAATTATGATATTTGTGAGGAAACAGTATTACTGAACATTTACCATGCTCTAAAATATGCCATTATATGCATCTTTTTACGATTTAAAAACCTGAAAATTATAAAGCGTTGCAACGCGAAACGAAGTTATATTTTGGAGAGTTCTGTTGTTGTCGTTATATTTTGTGAAACTACGAATATTGCTTATATAAAGTATAAAATACATAAGTCATTGTATCAGGAAGGATGGCCGAGTGGCCTAAGCGGTAGACTTTTTACTCCAGGACTCCAGGGGTCAGTGGTTCGAGCCCTGCTGAGGGTTACCTTTCTTTTCTTTTTTAAAAATTTTATTCTTGATTTTTACTGGAGCATTTTAGATCCAATGTTTACATTTATCAATATAAAGCATCTAATGACAAACTTCAAAACATGCCAAAATCTGTGAAAAGGCCCCTTTAAGCCTGAAATATGATAAATTATGAGACTATAGTAAACAATTGCACCAGAAAAAGGTTACATTCCACCACAAAACAGCCGTAAAACAGAAGGTGCAAAAACAGTCGATTTGAATTTGTGTAAAGATCTTCCTGGGTTTTAAACATATATGATAGCTTAAAACGATTTGGCTTTAAGTGTCCTTTAAGAAAATGTATGGCTATTTGGGCCTTTCCCTATGAGCAAAATGTTTCATTTATTTTCGCTTAAAGGTGTCGCTTTAACATTGAATTGTGTAAGAAAAATGTTTAGTGTATAGTAAACACAAAACAGGCCCCGTGACGAAAGGGCACTACTTTTTATATCAAATCAGAATTTGTGTGCGGGATGTTATGATCATTTGTATGTTTCGCAGTAAAGTTGCGTTTTGTATCATGACTTTAACGAGCATTGCGAATTTTAAATTAAAAAAAATGTTGTTTTTTTTTTCAGTGGAAAAGATGAAATAAAAAACATACACAAAACTCGTCTTAAGCGTCTCAAAGCGCACTTACTCGCGTTGAAAGAAGCGATGCACATGTTATAATTGATGCTTATTCCAGTATTTTGGCTGATGAGTAATAATTAGGTGAATGTGTTCGCTTTTGACCGCCCTTTATAAATCAAATCATCGACGGCGAAAGCTATTTGGTCCATCATGCCTTATTATAAAATGCATTTTCAATCATTTCTACGTGATCGATAGATCTGAAATTTGGAATGAACATTGGACATCGGTAACTTATTATCAAGACGAGACTGTTTTTTGCGATGTGTCTTAGAGGTTTCATTACACTTAATTATCAAGTAATGCAGGGCTTACTCTCTACAAACATCATCACACTTTTCTCGAAGGCATGTTTTACACCTTTGACTGCTGTTATGGTTTTATCTGTTTGAGATTTTGAAATGGTAAACATAGGTATTCATTTCTAAATCCCTGGAATATGATAAAGATAAAGACTTAAGTTAAAACCGTCGATTTTTAATTGTGTCAAGTTCGTTCTGGATTTGAACATAAACTATATTTTGTATTTCTAAAATCGATTTTGCTTAGAATGCGCTTTACGAAAATATATGGGTATGGGGTCCATATGCGCAAAATGTTGCATTTATGTTCGCTTTAAAATGTGGCTTTTATTTTAAACTATGTAAGGAAAATATTTAGTATATTGTGGCCTCGTAAATGATAAATATTGGGTATATGATTTATTCCGCGGTCATGACTTTGTTTGAACATTGACTGAAAACATTTTAAATTAACATGGAGCTTGGTTTTACATACTCGCATCACTACTGGTTACCGACTTTGGCCTAGTTATACATACTCGCATCACTACTGGTTGTCGACTCTGGCGCCTTCGTGTCGTAATCGTTGTCTCTTGAGCTTGATATAGACCTGCTCATGTCTTCATCCGCCATAATATCTTCAATGTTGATGACGATGTTATACTTTGTGTCATATTCAGAACCCGTTGCAGGCTTGGCGGAAAACTGGTCCACGCATGCAAGGAGAATTAGGCAGTTAACCTGTAGAAGAAGAGCACAAAACGGATACGTGATTTCTTCCAAGAACCATGTCCAGGGTGCAGGATCACGTGACTTTGTGGGAATCGGTAAGTGGTGATTTTTTTCGAATGAATTTTTAAAACAATTTATCTTAAGAATTTCAACTAGTGCATATAAGGCAGATTTGTATGCTGCTTATGGCAATATGATATACATCAGAATAACTTTCTTTAATAATAATGTGGTCCTGTCAAAATATTATATGTGCACTGCATTTATTTATACGGTCATGCTTCACGCAACGTGAAGTTTTGTCACCGATTTCAGACGTATTCAATGATTTATTCTGATACCATAAGATATCGACACAAACTGCCAGAAACACTGTCTTTTATGCACGACAGATTTTTGCAAATGAATTTCAATAACTTGAGATATTTGCAAAAATAAAGTTCTACACGGTGTGTTTACATTCTGTCAAGCCCGTGTATAAACCACTGAAAACCCCGTTGATTCTGCACCATGATTTACACTTTAACTGATATTAAGTTGAATACTTCAGCATGGGTAAAATAAAACATACACATTGGACATCGACTTGGGCCCTAAGGAATTGTTTTTGTATTGTACATTCATATATATTTACCAATACAAGTCATGCACAATAATCGTTTTGTGAATGAGATTGAGTTAATAATTTTATTATGACAGTTTTTGTGTTAATGTTAATCTAGTAAAATAACACCCGCAATGAACTGTATCGATATTACTGTTTTGAATCGAGTCGGTATTGTTGAATAGCAACTATAAGAACTATTAGGTGTTGTTATCAACTACCAACCCATGAGTAGTTTTGGTTAGAGAAACCGCGTTCTTAGTATTACAAACTATGTTGATGGAGTTCTAAGAACGAAACAATGAGGCATTGTAAAAATTTGACACCTTTACAAAATTATGATCACAACTAATTGGTTGTACATATAATTGTAAAACAATTTGATCAGAAAATTATGTTTAAACATTTAGTTCTTTTCTGATTAAATTATTTATTGATGCTGACAAATATATGTGTGCGGTGTTTTTGTGCCTGCAACACGATACGGTCTTACAAGTTGTAAAAGTAATACGACAGGTGTATCGATTCCAATTAGGTGGGATTTTGTGTGTGATGGTAAGGTATATTTCATTATTCATTACTAATAGCCTTGGTCTAGCTGTACTGTAGAATACAATCATAGCAGATTTTGTTTAACCACATTCAAAATTAATACCTACGTTTCGCGATATTGTTTATGAGAATGGCTCAGGCGCATGCATACCGTTTCGCTACGATACCGAGCTTCAAAACACCGGACTGACACATGCATCTAGCCAAGCCAACATTGAGTATATGACATAGATGACGCATGCATCTAGCCAAGCCAACATTGAATATAAGACATAGATGACGCATGCATCTAGCCAAGCCAGCATTGAGTATATGACATAGGTGACGCATGCATCTAGCCAAGCCAACATTGAGTATATGACATAGATGACGCATGCATCTAGCCAATCCAACATTGAATATATGACATAGATGACGCATGCATCTAGCCAAGCCAACATTGAGTATATGGCATAGGTGATACGTGCATCTAGCCAAGCCAACATTGAGTATACAACATAGGTGATACGTGCATCTAGCCAAGCCAACATTGAGTATATGACATAGATGACGCATGCATCTAGCCAAGCCAACATTGAGTATATGAAATAGATGACGCATGCATCTAGCCAAGCAAACATTGAATATATGACATAGATGACGCATTCATCTAGCCAAGCAACCATTGAGTATATGACATAGGTGACGCTTGCATCTAGCCAAGCCAAAATTGAGTGTATGAAATAGATGACGCATGCATCTAGCCAAGCCAACATTGGATATATGACATAGATGACACATGCATCTAGCCAAGCAACCATTGAGTATATGACATAGGTGACGCTTGCATCTAGCCAAGCCAACATTGAATATATGACATACTAGTAGGTGATACGTGCATCTAGTCAAGCCAACATTGAGTATATGACATAGATGACGCATGCATCTAGCCAAGCCAACATTGAGCATATGACATAGGTGATACGTGCATCTAGCCAAGCCATCGTTGAGTATAAGACATAGATGACGCATGCATCTAGCCAAGCCAACATTGAATATATGACATAGATGACGCATGCATCTAGCCAAGCTAACATTGAATATATGTCATAGATGACGCATGCATCTAGCAAAGCCAACACGTAGTATATGGAAAAGGCAATGCATGCATCTAGTCAAGCCAACATTGAATATATGCCATAGATGACGCATGCATCTAGCAAAGACAACACTTAGTATATGGAAAAGGCAATACATGCATCTAGCTCGCAATAGTAGTAACGCGTCTGAGATTTCATTCAAAAGATTGGTATCAAACAGAAGCAGAAATATCGTGTAAACCAATATAAGATATTAAGTTATTATAACAAAATGAAGCATTTTAAGCAAATATGGTACATGTCCAGACGATTTCGTCCAAGAATTGTAAGTATGTACATATAGACAACATGTATGCTTTCGGAATAATATCTTAAAATTACGGTGGCATAGAGGTGACAATCACACCTCTTTGTTTTAAATTACAATCCTCTTTTTTCTATCTCGTGGCCACGAGTTAGCTAAGTCAGGATCTCGAGATCTGGAAATTTTCTCCTCTTTTGTTTAATGCACCCTTCCTTTATTTACTGCACCGCTCTTTTTTTAATTGCACTCCTCTTTTATTTAGTTGTGCACTCCTCTTTTTTCTATCTCGTGGCCACGACATAGCTCACTCGTGGCCACGAGTAACTAAGTCTTGAACACGAGATAGAAAAATAGGAGTGAAATTTAAAAAAAGAGGAGTGAATGTCACCTATTATGCGGCGTCTCATCTGGGTTTACGCTGTTTGCAATGTCCTTTTTTCAGGACGCTAGGCATAAATGGGTTAATGAAAATATTGAAAATACCGAGTGTTTCAAGGGACACAAAACAATGCGTGAGCTTGCGAATATCTGTGTACATGAACACGCTTGCGTTACCTAAGTCAATACTGAAAAGTTTTATCATTCGAACACATATTTTAATAAGCACTTATTGTTTTTTGTATTTATCACGCGTATCTGTGTATATATCAAAAACAACAAATTTGCGCTGTAATATGCTTATAATATTTATAAATTGTGCTGGGTGTGGAGCGGGAAGCCATCGACCCACACACCTATTCACGAGGAAAATAAAATACATGGAACGGAAAAATTATAACACAGAAAAAAACCTTCCAGTATAATAAAAAAAATTGTTAATAAATAAAAAAACTGGATGACTTACGATAAGCAGCCTCATGATGTACACGATTTCCTAATTATTTGCATTTTTAAATTCAAACGCAGAATCGGAATGAATAAAACACCATATATCACCCATTTATGTATCATAATACACGACTCTCACACGCACCAAAATCCTTATAAGCACTCTGGCATCCTTAACACCAAAACCACTCATCATAATTCAGCCGACTTAATTTGTTTAACGTGAACATTCATAATTTAAAGGACAGTGAACTTTATTGTCGCTTCGTTGTTCGATCGGAAATCTTAAGTACGCACACATGATAACAAAAATATGTGTCCCTTAATTAACATGTAACATACTGCTTTAGACGTTTACTTTATAGCTTGTACTTTTTCAGCGCTAGCTTGTTTCCTCTCGTATCAATAGTCTAGTCAGTTATGAATTAGTCATTCAAATTGCGCACACAAGTGTTCGCTTCTGTGCAAGGTACTGGACAAAATTTATAAGCTTGACAATATTTATAAAAAAACATATAATTACAAATATGTTTCCATTTCTTTGAACATGAACGTAAACATACATTTAGGATGAAACACACTAGTTGTTGGAGACATCATGATTAAATTATCTAATATCAGATACGAATGAGGTAGGCACACTTTAACATTTGACGTTGACCGTTTATTGTTGTGTATGTGGGTCGAAAACTCTCACACATGATTTATCTAATATATAAATATTAAAATTGAATAAATTTTTTCCACATTGTTTGCACATTTATTCTTTTTGGTTTGGTTCGCTTGTGTTTTATGTTGGTATAATACCAAAAATTTGGCACACGAATAAAAAAACGTGGTGTTGACATCTGATTTTGTACCACTGATGCCACTCCTTAGACCGATGTTGTAGTGGACAGTCGCATGCACGAGCGGCGCCCAGATTATATTTGAACAAAATTCGTAACGCAAAATAAGAACTACCATAATTAAAGTGAGGGTTCAATATGAGATTAATGACATGCCTTTTTCATCTTACACATGTACGGTCATGATTCAAAAGTCTTGTTAATATTCGTTTGGTCCAGTTTTTTTCGCTCGTCCTTTAAATATGTGTAATACCTATAACTGGAGGGTATGTTTACAAGTGTGACTTGAGGCACTGTCCGGCAGGGAATCCATTGACTTCAAACCTTCAAGGAACAGTTTATGAGCGTCATTTTAAACAAACGGCTTAATTACATTATTGTTATAGAACAAGCAATTAACTTCAGTTCCAATGCTGATTGAGCGAATCTCGATTTTTCTCTATAAGAGAAACCAGCCCTTGCCATGAAAATGTTATCAAAAGAGTCCCGCTAAACGAGCTTGAGGTTTTCGCTAACTGTTTCGTCGTTTATCAAGTTACAAACGGTGCCACATCATACAACACACTTTAATTGAAAATAGTCTAATCAGACGTAACACAGTTCTTTTATCTTCTACATCTTAACGCCACGTATAGCTGCTATGATACAGTCCTCCTCTTCTTAATTTAAATCAGTTAAGCGGATAAACTGTGCATTTTTCCCCTCATGGAATCTTCCAATATTTTGGTGATAATGTTACATACAGGTCCCTTAGAGTTGCCTAACATAGACGAGATCTCGCGTTTTGTCGGTGGTTTAACTGTGGCGATCATTGTTCTGATGACTTCCGGTGTGGCCACGTATCGGCGATATCTAAACTTCAGCATAGGAAGGCCAGCATTTATAGTTTGGAGTTGATGTAAAATATTATCATGAATGTTCTTCATTGAGCACAAGGAAATCGAATATTACATTGCTTTCAAGGCATATTGAATACCCCTATACGTGTGTTAAGTCTTAAAAAATATCACGCTTCAACTTAAGCATTAATTGTTCCACGCACCGTACAATAAATTACGAATAGTGATGTTGAAACATCATGGTTACATGCTGGATTAAAAGCAATTGCATGTTTTTTCACGCGGCTCTTTCTTAAAGCCACTTAACTTATTTGGCATATTAAAGAGATATTAAGGGCATCTAACAGTTTATAGGTGTCTATCGCAACCGTTGTTTATTTTTGGTGTTTTCACTTCATATACACGTATATTTGTTAATGCAGCATCAACATACTAAAACAATATCCCGGAAAGAGAAAAATAATTCATTTGAATATCAACCGTAATTTCGTTTGACAACTGATCATGTATGTACGATGTGAACCTAAATTTAGTTTTAGTGCAGATTCGTTCATACGACACACATACACAATTTTGTTTTACGGATCATTTCGGCTTAGAGGACTGGGTGAGTCACGTAAGAATATCGAATATAAAATATATTTTTATAAACCACTGGTAGCAATATGAGTTGCAGATAATTGGTCAATAACCACATTTTAACTAACTCTTTTGACCTGTTTATTCTTTTCAGCTCAATTCAACAATGAAAAATGCCCATAATATCACTTTAAATTTACGTATAAATTAGAAACATATTTTATCTATGCCAATTAGAATATATCTGGTGGTTACAAGGTTGAAATCCGTAAAGTCACGTTTGTCGAAATGGAGTATACGTCTAGAAATCCTACTTTCGGTTTTTAAAGCGGTACCGTTTGGAAAATAATTAATTACTTGCTAACTAGGTTATAGATTTATTTTTTCTATGCCAATTAGAATATATCTAGTGGTTACAAGGCAGAAATCCGTCTTTTTGCGCTTTGAAACTTAAAAGTAATCGCGTTTGTCGAAATGGACGTATACGTCTAGAAATCCTACTTACGGTTTTAAAAGCGGTAAACAATGGTATTGTCATATTGATTTTTTTACACATTTTTTTAATGACTACAGTACATGTGTATCGGATAACGTGGAGAAACATGTAGCAGATTGTTCCTTTGTTTTAATCATACAATGGTGATGGCATCGATTTTTCTTCAAAAATAGTTTTTAAATAACCCACACATATGAAGTAGCAAAATATGTAGCAGATTGTACCAAACAAAGCAAAGTCTGACAAAGGCATTGCCTTAGATTCTCCCACATTATATTTTTAATTACGTAGATCTATGTCAGTTGACGTAGGAAAATTGTAACAGATTGCTCGAAAAAGTTCTCTTAGTTAATTACAATTGTGTAAGTACTAATAGTAGTGATAGAAAAAGTAGTCTTAGTGGTATTGGAAGTAGTGGTAGTATTGGTGGTTCTTATAGTGATAGTGGTAATGAGGAAGTAGTGGTAACGGTAGTAGTATTTGTATAAATGGTAGTCGTATTATTTGGATTAGAGGTAAAATATCTGAATAGAAAAGGTAGTGGTAGTAGGTGGTGGTGATGGTGGTGGTGGTGGTGGTGGTGGTGGCGTTGGTGGTGATGGTTGTGGTGGCTGTGGTGGTGGTGGTGGTGGTGGTGGTGGTGGTGGTGGTGGTGGTTGTGGTGGTTATGGTAGTGGTGGTAATGGTGGTGGTGGTAATTGTACTGGTGGTGGTGGTAATGGTGGTGGTGGTGGTGGTGGTGGTATTGGTGGTGGTGGTAGTGGTGGAGGTGGTGGTGATTGTGGTGGTTGTGGTGGTTGAGGCGATGACGGTGGCGGCGTCAGCGATGGAGGTGGCGGTGGAGGTTGTGGTGGCGGTAGTGTGTTAAAGAATGAATCGTTACTACAAACACTGATTTATTTTGATTAGTCTATCTATATAAATTAAGTTTCAACATCGACAATTATAAGAAGCACACGAACATATAAATAAGATGTACATGTATATGAAGTCATCAACGCTTAAAAAAGGCACAGAATAGCCGTACATGCAAGCTAAATGCGCATTCTTGAAATGTCTTTATTATCGGAATTCCCGATTTCTCCTATAATGGCCGATCTTGTATCAAAAGGCATGACTTATATTACATAATTATAGTATGACTTTTACTGACTAAAATACATCTTGATGAAAGTGTTTAAAAATACTTCTTATTTAACTTTAGCCAGAGTTCAAGCAAATACAAATATCAGCATACGTTGTGCGCTTTTGGTTTATATAATGCAATAAATGTTGTGTTGCTAACAGTAGTATGTGTATAAAGCCTATTTACATGTTAATGTGAAGGAGCGTAACCAGAGCTCCAGATAATTTTTTCAGCCAAGGGGTATTTCACTCACGAAATTTTTAATTGATGAGTAAAAATCAAAATCCAATAATTTTAAGGAGTATTTATGTTCAATTTCTTACACATGCATCGCCGTCCGTTGCAATTTTGAGCCACGGAAAACTTACTTTCCAATTAGAAATAGTCTTGTCTGTGACCTTATTTCCGTCATGTTTTCTTTCTCTGCACCGATTTTATAACATCTGTTAATATACTGTCAATAAAATGGCGTAATATTATTTCCGATGTTACTACTGATGATGTCGACTTAAATCGACCATTTTTAACTGGTTCGCCATTAGTTTTTTGTTTTATATACATGACAATAAAACACAAACACAAGCAGACGCTGCGGCATACGGCACAAAAAGAAAGGCGCTTTCGGGACAGAGACTGCCGGTCAGGACAGCACAGATCGTGACAGTCATATGAAAAACAAGCAAGCAGCAAGTTTTCGCATTTCATTATAATTCAAGTGGATTCATTGATTGCGAACCGGATTCAATATATCTAACGGGTTAAACATATGCTAAGTCACGTTATCTGGTAAGAGGGTGGTATCCGTAAAACTTTTTTTTATTATATGTGTATTTTGGCTGCCATTTAAAAAGTGCTTGAAGGAAAAAGATTTTTAGCCGGATTTTTTTCGAAAAAATCTCGGCTTATAGATTGATGTTGTCGGGCGGGCGGGGGGGCGGGCGGGCGGGCGGGGTGGCGGCGTGCTCGAAAATGTTAAAGTTCTTATTTCATGGTATAACTTTGGTATGCTTGGACCTAGAGTCTTCAAACTTAACATGAAGGTTGGCCAGGATTAACAGATGACCACTGGTCATTTCAAGGTCATTCATTTGAAGGTCAAGGTCACTGTGACCTTCAATATAAAAAATGTTAAAGTTCTTATAACTTTGGTATGCTTGGACCTAGAGTCTTGAAACTTGACATGAAGGTTGGCCATAACTAGTTAGTAACCACTGGTCATTTCAAGGTCATTCATTTGAAGGTCAAGGTCACTGTGACCTTGAATGTAAAAATGTTAAAGTTCTTATTTCATGGTATAACTTTGGTATGATTGGACCTAGAGTCTTCAAACTTGACATGAAGGTTGGCCAGGATTAACAGATGACCACTGGTCATTTCAAGGTCATTCATTTGAAGGTGAATGTCACTGTGACCTTCAATATAAAAATGTTAAAGTTGTTATAACTTTGGTATGCTTGGACCTAGAGTCTTGAAACTTGACATGAAGGTTGGCCAGAACTAGTAAGTAACCACTGGACATTTCAAGGTCATTCATTTGAAGGTCAAGGTCACTGTGACCTTGAATGTAAAAATGTTAAAGTTGTTATAACTTTGGTATGCTTGGACCTAGAGTCTTGAAACTTGACATGACGGTTGGCCAGAACTAGAAAGTAACCACTGGACATTTCAATGTCATTCATTTGAAGGTCAAGGTCACTGTGACCTTGAATGTAAAAATGTTAAAGTTCTTATTTCATGTTATAACTTTGGTATGCTTGTACCTAGAGTCTTCAAACTTGAAATAAAGATTGGCCAGTACTAGAAGATGACCACTGGTCATTTCAATGTCATTCATTTGAAGGTCAAGGTCACTGTGACCTTAAATGTTAAAATGTTAAAATTGTTATAACTTTGGTATGCTTGGACATAGAGTCTTCAAACTTGACATGAAGGTTTGCAAGCACACTTAGATGACCACTGGTCATTTCAAGGTCATTCATTCTAAGGTCAAGGTCACTGTGACCTTGAATGTAAAAATGTTAAAGTTCTTATAACTTTGGTAGGTAAAAATGTTAAAGTTCTTATTCCATGTTATAACTTTGGTATGCTTGTACCTAGAGTCTTCAAACTTGACATAAAGGTTGGCCAGTACTAGAAGATCACCACTGCTCATTTCAATGTCATTCATTTGAAGGTCAAGGTCACTGTGACCTTAAATGTTAAAATGTTAAAATTGTTATAACTTTGGTATGCTTGGACATAGAGTCTTCAAACTTGACATGAAGGTTTGCAAGCACACTTAGATGACCTCTGGTCATTTCAAGGTCATTCATTTGAAGGTCAAGGTCACTGTGACCTTCAATGTTAAAATGTTAAAATTGTTATAACTTTGGTATGCTTGGACCTAGAATCTCAAACTTGACGTAAAGGTTTGCAAGCACACTTAGATGATGATAAAAATCCGGCTTCAATGCGGTCATCTCCGACCGCGGAACTCTTGTTCTTTAGTGCCACACAAGAGATAAACTGATATAAAAAATGTATATGCTTGACGTTGGGCGATTCGGGTTTCATCGAATGTGATGTTAAATGTTTTTACCATAAGCGTACATCGATTCTCAACAATGCAGCGGGCAACCTCCGCGCAGAAATTTGACTGGAACCTGCACAGCTGGATCAAATCCCTGCCATCATACAAAACCACGTGATGATAGCTGAGCCACGTGATACACTAATCGCGTCTAACAGTATCAACGTCATAGAAAACAATGCCGAAAAAGAATTTGCCGGAGAATTGTTTCCTTTGTTAAAACAAGAGTTTTATGTTTAACCGGAAAATAAGACCCATATATATATATATATATATATATATATATATATATATATATATATATATATATATATTTATATTTATACCAATACATAGTGCCAGTTACGCGGTCTCTGTAGTTTTCAGACTGTACTTACGAGGTCAATATAAAAAACGGGGTCTATATACAACCCCGCAATCTAGGCTCCTTTAATTACTATGAGGGGGGTGTAGGGGAGGTAATGCAATCAAATCTCACAATAAGGTCTTAAATCGAAAACCACAATCAGGTCTGAAATTGAAATTGTATATACCTCGCAAATAAGTTCGCTATATATTTCCTTGTATAAGACGTTAAATAAATGACGTATTTATATACAATAATAATAGTAGGTACCCCTATATACCTTAATTCGTGTTTATATCGGATAAAAAAGGGTATGGAGATACATGTATTTAAAGTGGGAACCCCATAACCTATTTCTAAATCAGAGACCCCGTAACTGGCCATATGTGTGAATATATATATATATATATATATATATATATATATATATATATATATATATATATATATATATATAATGATCTAAACTCCCTGCCGTTATTACCAACTAAGTCATAATAGTCGAACCACGTGGCCGTCTTACAGTATCAACGGTTATTTTTAAATTTGTAAACAGTAATTTTTACTTTTTTAATTAAAGTAAATTAATTTAATTATTATGAACCTAAACTTATACACTATTTTTAAAATATAAAATAAAATGATACTCCTTTTCATAATATAATACTTAAAAAAACAACATCCTACCGAATCTGGTAGGATTTTCTTTTGATGTCAGAGGTTGTATGTGAGAGCATGAAACGACAACTCTGCGTGGGGATTGTGCAGCGGGGAGCGGGGAGACTTTATATTTCGATAAAGGGAAGTTTATTCAATTGCATCAATTACAAGAGACAAAACTCTGTTCATAATGTTTAAAGAGCTGTTGTTCTTTGATTTGTTTCGTTTACAATCTATAATTTTATTACAATTAATTACATTGAGAAGACACTTAATAGATCTACAGAGGAAATTATTGAACATTGCGGATAAACCTGAATATGTTTCGGCTTTTGAATTTATTAGCATTGTTATGTTGTTGTTGATTTTTCAAATCCGTATTACACAATTTAATAATTCAGACTTAAATATTATCAAAGAGATTCCCAAAAAACTTGTTTATGGAGTATTTTTTAATATATTATTTCTAAAGTACTTGCTCAAAGCATACTCAAAAAAAAAATTAATAATATTTTAATGAAAGGGGGCATCGAGCATTTGTTTGTTCAACAAATAGCTAAACTATGTCTGTTCTTCCAAAATGTAACGGTCAATATCAGTTTGGGAAAAATCAAGCATTCAGCGACATTCGGTTCTAAGATTGGCACATCGTGTTATTGATGGCAAAATTGTTCTTTAGAATTTAGACCTGAATAAAACGTTGCTCCGACGTTTAGCCACAGACGGCTTGTTTATACGAATAAGCGAACACGTGTGTTACAATAAAATGATCATATAAGAATGACGTTTATCCCATCATCAGGCGTGCATTGTAAACCACTATGGAATATATTTTCCTTTATTTCGGCAATGCTAAAATATAGCTTTCACGCGCGGTGGAGGATGGTCATGTTACTAAGAATCCATTATGTACACACCGGTCTAACTGACCTGTGAACTAACGCGAAAGGAATTCTGGGTAGCACTTCTTTAACAAGTGAAAAGTGAAAGCGAAAGTAGGTCAGGTAATCGTGCTTCTGATAATCGCTATCAGTCTTAATAGAGATTTAAAATCACATTTAAACATAATTAAATTACATTTCTTTTAACAACATTTCGCTTTAAACACACAATAAAAACGATTTTTCTTTCATTATTAACATTTTCATTCCTACGCAGAACTACTTTGGCGGAAGCATAATTCCCCAAACCAGGGGAATGTGATGCGTCTTAGTATAGAGGTGACAATAACGTAGTGACGTCACCATCTATGTATAGAATGCTAAGAATCAACTATAAAGTAATCATTTTTAGTAAAATCGAATGAGATTCATCAAAACAAACAAGTTTGATACCAAGATGTTATATATTTTAAACAGAAAATGCAACAAAAGAAGCAGGAAGCATTCTTTTCAAATATTAAGTGCGCGTACTCATGACGTCATTATTAACACGTCATACGACAAAAGTCATATTATTTCCTGTTAAAGCTGAATTTTTTTAGTGTTGTTTTCATTATTTCTATAAAATCGGGGACGTAGAGGTATGATAAACAGAAAAACAGGTTAGTTCCTGATCTTTTTGTAATATATTAGGCTCGGCAGGGATAAAATAATAAAACAATTTTTGCTTAAAATAACTTTGGGATTTTCCGTGTAGTTCTATTTTCCTATTCTATTTTTAAAGAAATAATTTACGACTCATAAAATTTATGGCTCGTGGTTCAGATTTTCTAAGCCTCGTAAAATAAACTTCGCTTTATTCGGCACCGACCTAGTATTCTATATTTCTCACAGGATGTCCCGTAAGTGTAGTGGTTGGTAAAGGCGCTTCTCACATAGGTGACCCGCACTCTGAAAAACTAGTTTCATACGTCAGCGTAAAGTATCCTCCTCTATAAGCATGACTGTGCAGTTAGCACAGTGTTATCAGGGACGATGCGTTCCGCCTGTACGGTAATTTTCGTTTAAAGGAAGTCCCTCCCTTTCGAAAATTCAGTAAATGCAGAAAGTGGATTTCCTGATTAGCCAGTACAATCGAGTCTTTACGCACTTTCCGAGATCGCGGCTCATATATATTATCATGGAATTATGTATTACATGTACTTTAAAACACTTATTGAAGAACATATATGAAGTTATGTTTTGTCAATATTGTTTGCATAAGTTAATCTATTTTGTAATAAAAACATCTGTTTCTGTTATGCGTCTTATGTTATGTTATTCTACGAAGATGGTTGATACAAGATTGATATGGTTAATATGGTTCAGGCCATAACACCTACCACCAATATTCAAATAAAATAAAATTGAGCCGTGCTCTGTGAAAAAGGGGTTTAATGCATGTGCGTAAAGTGTCTTCCTATATTAGCCTGTGCAGTCCGCATAAGCTAATATGGTCTATACTTTCCGCTTGTATGATATTTTCTGTTTAAAGAAAGTATCTTCTTAGCAAAAATCCATTTTAGGCGGAAAGTGTTGTCCCTGTTTAGCTTATACGGACTGCACAGGCTAATCTGGGACGACACTTTACGCACATTAATTAAACCCCCTTTTCACAGAGCGCCGCTTATTTGTATTAAATTCAATTTTAAACGCGACCTGTGTTCGACTTTTAATTCCCATCAATATAATCAATAGTAGTGCTGCAACAATACGCCAAAAACCGTATTGCAATATATTGTCAGTTCAAAAACCCGTATTGCAATATATCGCAATATATTACACCTCAGAGATATTGGTCCTTCTATATCGAGATGACCGGTTTCAGTATGTAAAATGAGATGAAGAACCTAGTAGTATATGGACCGGTCACTTTTTTTTGTATATGGACCGTTCGGGGTTACACACCACTAAATTTGCACTGTTTAACTGTAAAATGACGTCATTTTTTAACGAATGACGTCATTATTCCTGCGAAATTCTTCAGTTTATCTCTTTTAAACCATAAACAATCGTACAACACTGTACAATGGTAAAGGGGAGACTCTTCGGTGTAATATAAGAAAAAGTAAACTCCACTTCGGTCCCAATGGCATTATAGTGACCAGCCAGGCAGCCAAAAACTGAATATGGACCTGAACCTACGGCTTCGGTCCATATATGGTTTGTGGCTGCCTGGCTGGTCACTATAATGCCATAGGGACCTCAGTGGAGTTTACTATTTCATAAATATTGCTAACTTGTACCACAATTATAACTTGCCAATTACCCGAAAATCACGTATATCCAGTTTTAAAGCAAATTCTGGTATATATTTACTATAAATGTGCTCAAGAATAACAAGAAACACAAACATTCGCAAATTTTCTTAAGTATCAAATACATTTTGGCATTCGTTACTATTTAAAGATGTGATGAAATAACGTCCAACCGGGGCGTTTTTTTCCACTGAACACGCGTAATTCACCTGACGTGATGTTCCCGTTTTTATACAACACAAAATACACCCATACTTTCCATGCGACGTTCTACATGTCTGTATAATTTTCGCGCGTTTTTTATTGAGACAAAGGATAAAGCACTTTTTATTTGACGCTAGAAATTTTTATTGTTGCAATTTATTAAAATTTGGAAGCGTATTTCCAAAATTCGGATAACAAATCAAATTTTATAATGCTCAATTCAGAATCGAATGAAACATTTACAGCTGTGCGTAATTAATTCAACGATAATCTGTTCAAAAGCATCGAACGAATGCTCCGATGTAACAACGCTACTCTGTATAATACACTTTCAGAATGCTATTTTTACGGAAAAAAAAATATTTACACTGCTTTGTTTAGGTTACCTTGTTATCATTGTTTCGGATGGCTTTTCTGGACGAAATGTGAATGAATTTTTGTAAAATTTTCGTACCGGTATAATGAAAATCGTATTGCAATACAATATGCGGATTGCGTATTGCGATATATACCGATATATTGTTGCAGCACTAATCAATAGGGTCGCGTTTTGGGAAAGTATTGCTTAATGCATGTTTATTCAGTTTTGTTCATTAATAAGCTTGTTCTTTCTGCAGACAAAAGAGACGATGTCAATCGTCATAATCATAATCATGTTTCACGCCGGGTATGCGGATACTTTGATAACAGATGGCACTTCGATACCAGATAACAACAAAAGCCACGCGCGAGAGTGGAGTTCTTCAGCTTTTTTGCATTTATGTTCTGTTCATTTGGTTTTCAGACACGTAACATTGTTTGGTCGAGTAATTGTATAGTACTTCGTATTGCGGAGCAAGAAAGTCGTGAAAAAAAGAGATAAAATTGCATCGATAATCATCATGAATTCGATGATCAGTACGTATTTTAACAAAATAAAAATACTTGGAAATAAATCAAGAATGTGCCAACTAATAAAAATAAAAGTTCAATATGTCCATTAATGTTACAACATTTTAAATTTTAGTTAAATAAAGTATTTGAGGAAATTCAAATGTTTTAAGAGTCGGATGCCAAATTTTTATGGACACTTCTTTTACCGATCATCTCAAAGACAATGGCACTTCGATTCCAGATAACTCGACACTTTTTACCAGATATAACACACTCTATCTAGTGAATAAAAAATGCAGATTTCGCTGAGGAATAATTCTATAGTAAGCAGACAATAAATAAAAATGTATGTACTGACGTAAATTAAAAACAAATTACCGAAACATGTTATTATCCGTTTGAATTATTATAATAAAAGGGAAGAAGTGTAAAGGGAAGTGCTTCCTATAAGAAGAGCTCTATATAAAAGCAATTTTCCAATCTCTTTTAAATTTTGTGGCTACGCATTAGTATCGTCTTCGTGATGCGATTCTAATGAGCACCAATGACAAAGGATTTTATGAGGTGTATTGGCCGCTTTAAGACCCCTTGCTCCCCTTATCTAGAGTCCTGCTATAAGTTCAATTGAACACAGTCGTGTTGATCCACATGATCCGTTGTATTTTCAATTCTCTTAATATCAATTGACCACTTAAAACAAGTTTATTATTTAGACAATCAATTTCGGTCGTCACTTGAAATATATTACTTCAGAAATAAGCATTTGAATCTTATTTAAAATTTGCACTTATAAGAATAATTATATAAATTAATAGTCATAATAAAGACCTAAGATTTCTGAAAACGAGCAACGCCATAGGTGATATTTTACATGTGTATGTCATTGCGTTATGCATAGATTCCCAATGTGTCGGGCTTGACAATGCAAATTTATTCGTACTTCAAAATGTCTGGTAAGAATAGAAATAATATACATAAATGCATTTCAGGTAGAAGATAAAACTCGATTATCAGAGTGCCCACTTTGTTGAAAGTCTCTGTTATCCGAAGTTCCCCTTTATCGGGAATCAAAGTATGCGCAACTTCATGAATACCACCTATTAAAACAGGTTCTATCTTCGTTTATATTTCATTAAATACTATCAAAATTTCAGTATTTGAAGCACAGTGATTACTCTACATGCTGGAAAATAAAACAATTTCTTGCAATATTTCTAAGTTGTTTTATTTTGTTGAAATGTGTACTGTTCATCCCGTTTATGCTGTTTTCCGACCGAATTTTCCATTTTTTGGGGGAAAAATCTATAATTCTTCCGTGATTTTTTTCTTTGCAATAGAAAAGGATACACCATTTATAAACTCGACCATGCGCTTTGTCTAAAAAACTAATCTTTATGATATAACTTTAAAAAAAAAACTGATGAACTTACCTCTCGCGCGTGGCATTTGTTGTTATCTGGTATCGAAGTGCCATCTGTTATCAAAGTATCCGCATACCCAGCGTGTGTTTGGCGTCAACATCCTCCTCATCAACACCGTCATCCGCGCCTTGCAGCATTATCATCGTAATCATCACAACAACATCCGTTATCATCATCGTCATCATTATGTTGTTTATCATCATTACGAAGAATTATTTGAATTCAATATGAGTAATGTTCTGAGAAAACTGGGCATAATGCATGTGCGTAAAGTGTCGTCCCAGATTAGCCTGTGCAGTCCACACAGGCTAATTAGGGACGACACTTTCCGCTGTTATGACATTTTTCGTTAAAATGAAATCTCTTCTTAGCAAAAATTCAATTTAGGCGGAAAGCGTCGTCTCTGATTAGCCTGTGCGGACTGCACAGGCTTATCTGGGACGACACTTTACGCACATGCATTATGACCAGTTTTCTCAGAACGCGACTCATATATTGTTCTGTGTACACTTCCATTAAGAATCGGAATAGATTGACGCACACTCGGGAGTAAAACGCGTTAACCATCTTGCAGCAGGATTCAAATTGTTGGAAAATGGAACAAAGAGAGCATCCACAAATCTATATATTGGTTAATGGACAAATCTTCAACCTAAGGACTGTCCGATGGACATGGATATTTTAATAAACACGATTCATTATCTGAATACATGCGTAAAGCGATAACATAAATGGCGACATATACATAATTTAAAACGTGTATATAGGTTGTTGTACTTTGATCAATAGCAAAATGTGTTATAACAAGCCAGGGTTGTGACCGCCAAATAAATATTTGCGCAAATCTATTTAGTATGCTACTTTCAACAATTTGCAATTTTTTAAAAATTGATTTTAAATGTGCTCGTGTTTGCAGCATACTCCGAATCTCTTCGTAAACGGCGCAATCGGAACATCTCCCGAACACACATAGTGTCGACTTTGGATTAATTTAGGATATAAAGTGTGAATAAATGGCAGTTTGCGGAAGTATTTGTTTTTACTTGCCTTGAGATGAAAAAGGATGGTATTCTGAATCCTAGGGTTATATTTTGTTGCATTTCTATAAGTAGTTTACCGAAATGTCGTCATTCTTTTGTGAAAGGACACAGTCGCTTAGTTGTGTATTTTGTTTCACAATTATACATGTTTAACAAAATATATAAATAACTGAAGCGGAATAGTGTGCTATCAATTTCTGCAACACATTGAAGTATAGCCTAGTTTAAAATCGGCTGCTTACCTAACAAAGACAAACGTTGTATCTTATCATTAGACACGTTAAATGTGGCGATAGACGATCTTTTACACAAGGGTGCTATCTGGAGAATCTAGTGCCGCCAACCCAAATCGACAGCCGCAATTTTGACATTGGAATGACATAGTGAACGATATTTATCTCTCTTTTCATTCTGTCACTATCTTTGAAGACGATAGATCATTGCGTTCATTGCACTATCCAATGTAACCCATTTATGCCTAGTGGACTCTCCCATCCTTCAAAATTGAATCAATGCGGCGTCTCATCTTGGTCTACGCTGTTTGCCAAGGCCTTTTTTCTGGACGCTTGGCATATTATGGGTTAATATTACTTAAACATATTCAGAGTGGAAAAAAAGAAGTGTATAAAGCCATGAAATTGAAACCATGAGCTTTGTTTCATAAAAAAACTATCATAGGATGACGTCATTCAAATAAGCATGACAATACGTATTTTTCCTTAACAGCTGTATCTCCTGAATCTTACAGAAATACTAGGGATAATATCGAATACATTTCAATACTGATAACAAATAAAGGGCATAACAGTTCGCCGTAGATCCAATAAAATCTATTACAAACAATCACAATAACAATTAATACCGAATTTGCAAGAATGCACAATTACTTATTGTTAACGACGCTTAACTTCATTATGCATGTCGCTCTATACTAGCGTATAAAACACTCGTTTTCAACAAAGCGTCTTTAATGAATGACAAACAATAGTAAAGTAAGATACTAGTCGTATTTTTGGGTGTCACTAAAATTGCTGCAGTTTGCAAATATGGGTTTGTTTCTGCTTTTCAGATACACATTTTCCGAGCAATTTGGATTTTTTGTTATTAAAGTGTTGACCTCAACAACAAATATGTAGCACTGTGAACCATAAGAAATCAGTAAGAAGAAATTGTTCGGAAATTAATATTGTGAATTAGCTTTGGTCTTCTCGGTTGACTCTAAGTCATGTCTGAAAACGACAAACTAAAAAGGTTCATACCTTGAAAAGGATCATCCTTGTGATTAAGATGATCTGTTTCTCAGCTTTACATAATAAATGCATGTACTGCTGTCTGTTTCCAAGAACGCATTGCATGCTTTACTCAGATTCTTAGTACTTATTTTTATAAAAATCATTATGGTAGTTATGGTGTGGTATTTAAAATAAAATAATAGATGCAGTTAGGTGAGTGTGTATATAAATTGTATTCTAGATAAATCCTTCGCAGGGATAAATGCATTAGTCCGATGCGAATTACATGTTTCAGTTAAGAACAAATTGGTAACGCATGATTATCAAGCTGGTAATAAATTCCCATCTATAAAAAAATGTGCGTGATTTTTACCGGTTTTGTAAATCTCGGAACACCAGATTACCGCATCGCTAATGATTTACAGGACCATGACCTTCATGAAGTGAGATATTTAAATGGAAAATTCATTCCAAAGTGTAAAATCTAACCATAGGAAAGGAAATTATATGTTTGATTACCATTGGTTGAACAATTCACGTGTGATTAGACTTGATGTATGTTTATAGCTTTGTACCCTTTTCATTTTTGGTTTTGCTGATTATTAAAGAAGATAAATACATCGACAATTACACGTTCAATGTGGTTACAGAAAATACTGTAAAGGGTGAAGAATCAATTGCTGGTAGAGTCTTTCTTTGACGGTGCACTATCCTACAATATGAGGATGGTTGACCCTGAAATATAATCAAGAAAAGAAACATACCGGTACAGCACAATATGTTTTATTCGTCCAACTTACACTGAACCTTTAACCTTTTGTGACTATGTAGACGAATGAAAACAAATAAGTTTTTAGGTTTCGTTACATTTAGATCTATTGAAAAATCCCAACGATAATCTGTATCATAAGAAAGATCGAGATTAATGTCACCAATGTGCTAAAATAATTTTTAGCGCTATGCCATAATCTTTGTTGTGATATTAATGCAGTCGTGTCTATCGTCTTCGCATATGAGTCGCATTCTGTGAAAACTGGGTTTAATGCATGTGCGTAAAATGTCGTCCCAGATTAGCCTGTGCAGTGTGCACAGGCTAATTAGAAACGACACCTTCCGCCTAAATTGGATTTTTTGCTAATAAGAGGCTTCATTCAAACGAAAAATGTCATAAATTCGGAAAATATCGTCCCTGATTAGCCTGTGCGGATTGCACAGGCTAATCTGGGACGACGTTTTACGCACATGCATTATGTACAGTTTTCTCAGAACACGCGCATATAATTACTAACTACAATAAAGAGATAATACATCCACGTACGGCATTTCGCATATTGGATTGAACTCTCTGCCGCACGGTTCATCAACCCAGTGGTAGTCATGATCTCCTGCGAAGAATGCAGCACAGTTTGCGTAAATGCCGTCGTTGGGTTGGCTCCAATGGCTCCAATCTAAGAAGGTGGCAACTTTTTCGGACGGGTAAAGTGTCCAGATGCCTTCACTCACCTCGTCCGTGAGACCAATCCAGTGTCGTGGAGCTTGACATAATGAGAGCTATGATATAAATTATTTGTTGTATCAACATTATTAATCAAAATTAAATGGTCATGTTTTAAAAAGATATTCACATCGATGTTTGATAGTGTAATGACGATGCAAACGTTTGTAATATATGTTGCTGAGTATACTGTACAGCAATCATATTACGCCTATACTAAGTTGGGTTTGTGTTACATTGTAGCAATAGCAAAGTATCCAAACGTTAGTTCACAAGAAGTTGATCTCAAACAAATTTCAATCACTAGATAAATATTATTGAAATAATATGCAATTACATGTGTTTGCTACCGAGAAATGTGTATCAACTAGCTAGTTCTACTGTGCAAATATACCTTTAAGAGTCATCAACTCCCCACGTATAAACGCGTTTTCGATGCTGGATTCAATGTTGACCAGATTTGCCCCAAAATGAAGACAAAACAACTGAAATACGAGTAGGAATTCATGTGTGTGCGATGAAAGTAGTCTCAAACTTAAATCGATTTATATTTGCGTTATCATACAATTCACACCGCAGTCCAGTCTGTCCAAGAGCATTTTTAGTATCATTATTGTTCCTTTAATTGCGTCTTATCCTAAAATAAATTTGAATTTTGAACTAGGATTAGCAATATGTGTTTCGTCGAGCCTTTTGCAATGGATATACTTGAGGCCAAGACAAAAACGTTCAGTATTTGAATATATACATATATATTAATGTTATTAATGAGATAAACAATTTGTGTAGCTTGAGGTTTTGCATCAAAGGTCACATTCAACTTCATTATACTATTGATCTTAACAGATTGAAGACTATTATCTAAGTTTAAATAATTCTAGGAATGGGGTGGTGAATATGAGTCCAGGGGACGAAAAGCTATCAATGTTTCGTGATACCTGTGATTCATGGAAGGAATATGATGTGTGTCCGAACAGGTAGCAACTGGTATCATATGTCTTCCATCCGTTCGGACACTGTGCGCTGGAATGTGCTGTAAAACACGGAAACATATATATTTAAAATATTACATGCATCACGTAATCAATAGGATTCGTTGTCGGAAATATTGCATTGCTCATCTTCTTAATTAGTATAATGTAACCTTATATCGAAAAGAGCAGAATTAGTTTTTTTTTACTGTAAATCTAAAATCATTTGCGATTGTATAAATGTGTTAATCCGTTGGATCAAATTTTTATTAACGCTTATTATAGTATTATGATGATCATTTTTATATCTTTTTAAATATATTTAAGAAGATCGTTTTCAGGCAAAAAATAAGCTCAAAGTCATTGGATAATGCCTTTACCTAAACCAAACAGCAAGATCAATCCTGTTAAACACGTTTTAACCATGATGCCTTTATCTTGGGGAGAGAATGCGAATAGACAGTTTTTCACAACTTGCATATGTTGACCGAGTCTAGTTACAGTGATAAGGAACACACGTTGGTTTTACATCACGTTAAAGTCAATAACTATAAACAAATCAAACTTAACATTTACATGCAAAACTTATCTTTCGTTATGAGCTATCAATATTTAAAATTATTTAAAATTAGCAGTTTAAACGTATTCAATTAAAATAATCACGAATGTCTATCACATGAAATAACATAACACGTAATAAAAGTTCGAATGTGATTGCACGATGTTTCTACTTGCACAATTGTTTTTATAAAGAGGTGACATGACAACTCTTCCCATATCCAATGAACATAAAGTGGCAATATTAAGTACGTTAATAGTGAATTCATACGCTACGGATAACATAATGACACAATAACTTATTCATAACACCTCAAGAGGAGAGCTACTTATCTTAGTTTCCAACAATTTAAAGGTTGTAATTGTAATCTGATATTAAGTAGACATCGTATATAACCCTATAGCATTACAATGTAAACAACAATACAGGCATGTCTGTTCGTTTTCTTATCAAAACACTTGATGCAAACGATTTATGATTTGAGTATATATTGCAAAGAAACGGGTAATTATAAAATATATTGCACTTTCTACTTTGTACACACATGTCAATATTATCAATATTTAACAATTCTTTGGGTATTAAAGCCACACATGTATTTATCCCATTGAGATAACGTCAGTACCTACTGATCATTTTTCATGTCAGTTTTCCTTTTTCATAGCCATGCATATTAAGTATTCGACCGTTGAGCGACCAGAACACGTTGAGTGTAACTTTCACAGAGACACTAAGAAAATGTATAAGAAAGTAAAAAAAAAGTGTACTTATGATAAGTTGTAAGAAATGAACTACTAATTCCGATTTAAGACCATTTTATGTCATACTTGTGATTGTTAACAAGGTTATGACAAGAAATAAAGGAAGCTGACTCACAAGTCTAGCTTGTATCGTTTTATGAATGAAAAGGCCAAGTAAAAAACGAACGCATTTTATGTTTACGGATGTATTATGTATTACAAATATAAGGTCAACAGGTTAACCTTCTAAGCACGGATACAGAAATCAGGACTGATATTGTGATGTTATTCGATGGTTCCATTTATATGAATTGTTCAGTGTATATTGATTTGACATTTTCAGATGTCAATTATTGCGCTTGTCACATTATGGTTAGAAATTGTTGGTGGAATATGTGGGTTTACCTCATGTAAGAAATATTGAAAATTTTATCAAAAGGGCCAGTAAACATGACAGTCACACAGTGCTCATATGTTCAAATAAGCTTATCGATGAGGGAGAGATTAAATAATAGTATAGTTGACACAAGGCCGGGTATGTTTGTATTGGTCAAGCAACGCATAAACTGACCAATCTAGCCAATCAGCTTATTAAGAAGACTGACCAATGGGATTCATAACTGAGTTTCACGGGGCAAATGTTAGAGGGAAATAGTGAAATAGCGTTTAGACCTAGAGGTGTACAGATGGAAAAAGACACAATCATGTAGCAATCACAACGTATTTGTATAACTGAAATATTAGTTAAGTCAGACATTAAACTGGATTAGAAACTGATATATGGTGTTGTTGAATATTTTATCCTAAATTATGCAGAGAAACCAACATAAATAGGGAGGGACGGACTTGTCCCACGCGCGGCACGAGAAAATGGTAATTAATGTAAAACTCGTCATCTTGGCAATACGCGCATGACGAGATATTGAATGATAGGCTACACACCGGTAATTTAAGAGTAATGAACGTTGTTATGACTATGTGTCGTCCATGAACTATGAACGATTACGTGACAAAGGACGTTAAATGGTGACCGTGAACCAAGGATTCGAACAAACAAATATTCCACTTACGATTACGAAGCCATGAAAAACAACGCGAAGAAACTCCGTTTCGGCACATTCTGTAACCAGTAACAACGACCGTGAGCCGGGAACAACGACATCAGACCGCACATATTCTGCAACTTCCGGTGAGTGACTGTTTTATTTCTTAACGCTTGTATCAAAATGGCAAATCAAATAGTCCCTGAATTATTTCAAAATTTAAATGAACAAATTAAAGATGTTAAAACGGCCATAAGCACTCAGACTATTTCACAGGTTGTACAATCATTTGATGGAAATTCAAAAGAATTTAAAAATTGGATTAAAAATGTAGAAAAATATGGAACGCTTACCAATTTAGATGAGAATAAATTAAAATTTGTTGCTTACCAATCTAGTAAAGGGCTTGTTAGTGATAACATACAACGCTTTTTGACTGATGATCCGACAGGGACATGGACAGATTTAAAGGAACAGCTTAAATTAAGATTTGCGGAAATTTAAGACCCACAATACGCTTTCTCCTTATTAAAGACGACTAAACAAAAGACCGACGAAAATGTTCAAATATACGCTGAGCGACTTGTATCTCTTGCGACTAATGCATACGAAAATATTGAAGGTAATTTAGACTATATAGAAAAACAGTTAGTAAAAATTTTTAACGACGGATTATCGCACGATTATTTGGGACTTAAATTAATGCGCGAAAGTCATGCAACCCTATCAAATACCGTTAAAAGCGCAACACAGGAACAAAGTATCAGAGCTAGATTTGAGTTACAATCGCAAATAAATGGACTTGATAACATTGCGACCGATAATATTCAGACAGATATCGATTATATTAGGTCATCTATTGTTTGCACATATTGCAAGAAACACGGTCATTCTATTGAAATCTGTCGTCGTAGGCAACGCGAGATAAGTGCATATACAATAGGACGGAACGGTCATACGATGGGTCAAAATGGTAACGGGCGCAAGAACGAATATGATAAAAATTGGAAAGATAAAATTGATTGTTGGAATTGTGGTAAATTAGGACACTTTAGTAGAGAATGTACTCAAAGAAAAACGTACATAAATCGAAAAAACTAGTAAATTCTTACCAAAAAGGGGTCTATGGTAAGAAAAAGTCGAGACATATAACATCGCTTTGTGTGGTAGTCCAAATTCTTGTGTTATTTCAACAGGTTGTTATCAATTTAGGAGCTTAATCGATAGTGGAGCAGAAGTATCTTTGATAAACAAACGTACTAATGATATGTTAAAACAAAAACCAGCACTGATATTTAAAGACGTAAATCTAAAGTCGGTAAACGGAAATTCATTACATGTCCACGGAAGTGTAAAATTGAGATTCAAAAAGGGAGCATATATAAAGAGCACATGTATTTTGTAGTAAGTAACATAAATAGAAATGTTATTTAAGGAAGAGACTTTTTACAAGATAATGGTGTCCGTTTATACTTTGATTTAGGAAGTTTGAGGATTGATAACTGTTATGTACCTCTAGAAGAAGATGTACACCTTTCAACGATATGTTTTGGCATATTATGCATATCGATAGATCTTATATGTTTTGTATATTGCAGCAACTAAGATTTATCTGCAGTTCTCTTTTAAAAAAACAATTTTAATATTTATAATTTTTCAGGTAACTTATGTTCGAAGAACGGGAAACAAAGACAAGGAAGAATCCAGGCAATATGAGATTAGTCAATCCTTGACTGTATGAAACTAAAGACAAGCCTGAAACGTGCCCTGTTAACCTTCTTATTGAGTTTGCTCATAGGTATTGTTTTGAAGTTTAAAATGACATTATGCTCCATTAGTTAGTTATTTATGTTATAGTGGATATGTGTTGGTTTAGGTTTAGTACCAATTTATTTAGCAAGTGATCAAAGAAATGTATGTTTTCCACAAGTTAATAATTATTGTTGATGAGCAAATGTCAATTGATATTAATAATCTATTGAAAACCCAACAATGTGTTTGTATAAGTCTTTTATACTGTTTGTTTTACATTAAGAAAGTATAAATTGGGTACTTTTGCTGGATTTATAAAAATTTTAACATCATTTATTCAAATAATAACATCATTTCACAGTAAAACAGTGAACCTTTATTGGTAACTGTGTGTGTTATTTTCACTGTTTTGAATAACCAAATTTAAATCATCAATACTTTCATATAAACTGCAGGAAAGCATAATATTACAATCTCACATTATGATCTGTAAATGAATATCCAAGAAATGAAGCAGGGAT
The DNA here is from genome assembly GCF_020536995.1 of Dreissena polymorpha. Classification (NCBI taxonomy): domain Eukaryota; kingdom Metazoa; phylum Mollusca; class Bivalvia; order Myida; family Dreissenidae; genus Dreissena; species Dreissena polymorpha. Next base: position 58,248,963 of record NC_068364.1, on the reverse strand, counting down.
CAGAATCACCTTAATAGTATTCTTAACTTTTCATAAATATGAAATAATTTGTTATCTTTAAGGAGACCACTAGAGATGTGCCAGCCGGAAGCACCTTTCTACCTACAGGTTCATCCATCGTGGGACATGGACGTGAATGGGCAACCAAGTCAAGTGTGGTTTAAAAACCAGCCATTGGGAGAACACACCCTTGGCAATATGATGAAACAGATGGCTCATCAGGCTGAACTACCTGGGCACAAAACCAATCATTCAGGTCGAAAGACAACAGTAAAAAGACTTAAAGAAGCCAACTTTGAAAATACAAGTTACCAGACACAAGAATGTGCAAAGTTTAAACTCATATTGTACCGTACCCCGGAAAATCATGAAAGAAATGTCAGCAACCTTAACCACCTACAATGCAAAGGCGATCGAAGAAAACAAAGAAAATTTGGACTTTCCAGACATTCCGAGTCATGAACTAGAAGAAATTTTAATCTGTGTCGAAGTGGTTGAGCAATCACAGAAGGAAAACGTCTCATACAACCCGAAATCATCTGAAATTCAGCTCTCGTCTTCTCATACACTGAATAAGGCATAAGGAATGGGCACTTCGATGCTTTCAGGCGCAAATATCAGTGGTGGTAATTTCACAATCAATATCAACTTTGGTATCAAGTAACAAATGAAATGTATTTGAAAAAGTGAATATGTTAAAAAAAGTCAATTTTAAAGTTAACTTTGACAAATTTGATAACATTTTGTTGACAGTTTCTGGATATGTCTGACATTAAATTATTTTTTTATTATGTTTCAATTTCATTATGTGTAAAGAAAATTCACACTTAAAGTGCATATGATGAAGTGTTTAATGTGTTGAATAACTAAAAAGTCATTTAATAGTTGCAATTAGATTTGTTAAACATCCTATTTTCAGAAAGTGTTGAAAACTTACAGTGGAGTTTCATTTGATGAATGTTTTATTACATCAATTTAATAACAATTATAAGACATGTACAACATTTTTTGTAAATTTATTTAATTTAACACAAATTATTAACCTGTACAAATTATTTACTGCGTACGAATTTGCACTTTGAAATGCTGTTGATACTGTGATATTCGGGCATTTTAATGTTGTTGCCTGGACGAATTTTCACAGTAATGTATAATTGATTTATTGTGATATTTGGGCATTTTCATTTGATTTGTTGTTGCCGGGAAAAAGAATCAGTTATATATCATTGATTTTCTGTGATATTATGACATCATCATTTGCTATGTTGTTGTCTTTATAAATTTGCACTTTTATTAACAGATATATCATTGATTAACTGTGATATAAAGGACGTTTTTATTGGATATATTGTTGCCTGGGCAAATTTGCACTTTGATATGTCGTTGATTAACTGAAATATGAGGACATTTTAATTTGAAATGTTGTTGCCATGTTTAAATTGACTTAAATGTTGTTGTTCCATTATCCATGAAACATTTGTGTTGTTTTAACAATAGAGAATCTATAGTAAAAAAACATTGAAACCTTGTTTTATTAAACAAATAATGTCCAATCTGCGTTGTAATTGATATTTAGATCGTATGTCTTAAATAAAGTACAACGGAACAAGATGATCAGTAGAATGATTGCTTGGACTCAGTAAACTAAATATATAAATACAATAAATGTATGCATTTGAACCTAATTCTAAGTATAATGCAATTGCAAATCCACACAATTCTTACGGCAAGAATATAGTCACTAAGCTTCACAGGTTTTCGTGCTGCAAATAACGAGTAAACATGCATATTGAAGCATTAAATTGAAACAAAAAGCTAAAGAAAAGGATATATAATAAAAATGCTTATTAGACGTTTAAACTGTACAATACGTGATATATTTGGACGAGCATACAGTTTGAAGTCATATTGGACGAGCCGTCAGGCTCGTCCAATATGACTTCAAACTGTGTGCGAGTATCTCCGTATTGTACAGTGAAACGTCTAATAACCTATAATTATATTCTCCTAAATAGCATGTTATCTTTTAAATACAATTTCGCACAACTAATCCCTATTTTAAACGTATTTTAAACATTAAAGTTTTCCAAATATTAAGATCAGTATTTTTTAATGTTGCAAAAACGTTTATCTCAATAAATTGCCAAAACTCTGTGGTTTAAACGTTAGAATTCAATATCGACCAATGGTCGTTTATAAAGTTAGTTTAGTCAAGTTTGCCACTGTCCAGGGGCCGGTTTAATGAAAAACTACAACACCCGACTGTAGTCGCGCGACTGTGTGGTCGACCGACGCTCGTCGGCCGCCAACTGACCACTCGTAGCGTTCAAGGAACAAGTTGCCGTGACTGTGGTCACACGACGTTGTGGTCAGTCATTTTGCACGGGTTTTGGTTGCCGACAAAGCGTCAAGCGACGAGCAGTCAAGCGATGAGCAGTCGTGGTGTGAGGGGTGGACTGCGGTCGCTCTACAGTACGTCGAACAACGCGCGGTCGACTGACGATCGTCGCTCTCCATTTAACCCGGTTATCGTCGCACGACGATTATTCGCTGGTACAACCATACTCACTCGACCATGGTCGCTCTCATTAAACCGGGCCCAGGTGTCAAATGCGTTATGTGCACATAGACAAGAACAAATTAACCGAAATATTACTGCTAAAAACGACGAGACCCCGATGTGTATTATAGTGAAGTAACATCGTGGAGTAATTCTTCAAAACATGTGTTACTATCACCAAATAATGCATTTTTGTTTAGCTGCGACGTTTTGTTGTCAGTTTAATGCGCTTCCTTAGCTCAAAGGTCAATTCTACACCTGATAGTTAGGTATCAAATTTCAATATAGACAATAAGTTTTAAATAACGTTGAACAGTGCGCTTCATGTTGGAGAGTGACAACTAAAGTCGCTGCTTATAAGATGAAGGTCACTAAAAGGGAACACATGTAGGCCTTTTTGGACTGAACATTTTTCATTCATCGAATAATTTTAAATCAACGGATTAACAAAATAAACCAATATCTAGCGACGTTTTGCGTGCGAGGCATTTGTCCATCGCTTAAGGTATCTTACTTACATATGTGAAGTTTTAAGTAACATTATTCACATGTTGCTAAATATACAAGTATGGAGCTCATAGTACTTGTTCGACGAAACATTAAGACCTGTCAACTTATTATTTTTTTGAATGTGAAGAATTAACGCTATTTAGAACAGTACAAACAATTAGTATGACGTTCACCTTTAGAATTTAGTGGACATGGAAAAGAATGCCTGGAGACAAGAAACCTTACAAGTTTCAGTGGCGTGTACAGAGTTCGACCTGCAGGGACGAATCAGGACATTCAAGTGTACTGTGACATGGCAACGGGCGGATGGGGATGGACGGCATGAAGTACACACACTATTTTATCTTGAGGCCGTTTTATCAACTAACTAGTTTAGTTCAAACCTATTTATTTTAGCTCGATTGCATACAAAGTAATTCCTACTTATTTGAAATGCTCTCGAGTCCGTTTCCTGGGCCTAGAACCAGTACTTGGTGTCTATATGGGAGATCGAAAGAACGCTCCCACAGCGGGGATCGAACTCGTGACCTCCCGGTCGCTAGGCGGACACCATATCCATTACACCACGGCGACCTCAGGTATGTGAAGTTGGCTGTTAGATGTTAGCTGTTCATCAGATGTTTAAAACAGAAATGCACAGCTGTGCATTGGGTGTTAATCAGATGTTTAAAACAGAAATGCACAGCTGTGCATTGGGTGTTAATCAGATGTTTAAAACAGAAATGCACAGCTGTGCATTGGGTGTTAATCAGATGTTTAAAACAGAAATGCACAGCTATGCATTGGGTGTTAATCAGATGTTTAAAACAGATATGCACAGCTGTACATTGGGTGTTAATCAGATGTTTAAAACAGAAATGCACAGCTGTGCATTAGGTGTTAATCAGATGTTTAAAACAGAAATGCACAGCTGTGCATTGGGTGTTAATCAGATGTTTAAAACAGAAATGCACAGCTATGCATTGGGTGTTAATCAGATGTTTAAAACAGAAATGCACAGCTGTACATTGGGTGTTAATCAGATGTTTAAAACAGAAATGCACAGCTGTGCATTGGGTGTTAATCAGATGTTTAAAACAGAAATGCACAGCTGTGCATTGGGTGTTAATCAGATGTTTAAAACAGAAATGCACAGCTGTGCATTGGGTGTTAATCAGATGTTTAAAACAGAAATGCACAGCTATGCATTGGGTGTTAATCAGATGTTTAAAACAGAAATGCACAGCTGTACATTGGGTGTTAATCAGATGTTTAAAACAGAAATGCACAGCTGTGCACTGGTTGTTAATCAGATGTTTAAAACAGAAATGCACAGCTATGCATTGGGTGTTCATCAGATGTTCAAAATACAATTACACAGCCCTGCATTGGGTGTTCATCAGATGTTTAATATATAAATGAATAGCTGTGCATTGGATGTTCGTCAGATGTTTAAAAAAGAAATGCATAGCTGTGTATTGGGTGTCCGTCAGATGTTTAATATATAAATGCATAGCGGTGCATTGGGTGTTTATCAGATGTTTAAAATAGAAATACATAGCTGTGCATTGGGTGTCCGTCAGATGTTAAAATAGAAACGCAAAGTTGTGCATTGGGTGTTCGTCAGATGTTTAAAATTTAAATGCACAGCTGTGCATTGGGTGTTCGTCAGATGTTTAAATTAGAAATGCATAGCTGTGAATTGGGTGTTCGTCAGATGTTTACAATTTAAATGCACAGCTGTGCATTGGGTGTTCATCAGATGTTTAAAATACAAATGCACAGCTGTGCATTGGGTGTTCGTCAGATGTTTAAAATAGAAATACACAGCTGCGAATTGGGTGTTCGGCAGATGTATAAAACAGATATGCACAGCTGTGCATTGGGTGTCCTTTAGATGTTTAAAAAAGAAATGAATAGCTGTGCATCGGGTGTTCGGCAGATTAAAATAGAGATGCACAGCTGTGCATTGGGTGTTAATCAGATGTTAAAAATAGAAATGCACTTCTGTGCATTAGATGTTCGTCAGATGTTAAAATACAGATGCACAGCTGTGCATTGGATGTTCGTCGGATGTTAAAATACAAATGCACAGCTGTGCATTGGGTGTTCATCAGATGTTTAAAATACAAATGCACAGCTGTGTATTGGATGTTCGTCATATGTTAAAATACAAATGCACAGCTGTGCATTGGGTGTTCATCAGATGTTTAAAATCGAAATGTATAGCTGCGCATCGGGTATTCGGCAGATGTTAAAAATAGAAATGCACAGCTGTGCATTGGGTGTTAAACAGATGTTTAAAATAGAAAAATATAGCTGTGATTTGGGTGTCCGTCAGATGTTAAAAAAGAAACGCAAAGTTGTGCATTGGGTGTTCGTCAGATTTAATGCACAGCTGTGCATTGGGTGTTAATCAGATGTTTAAAATCGAAATACACAGCTGTGCATTGGATGTTAATCAGATGTTTAAAATAGAAATGCACAACTGTGCATTGGATGTTCGTCAGATGTTAAAATACAAATGCACAGCTGTGCATTGGATGTTCGTCAGATGTTTAAATACAAATGCACAGCTGTGCATTGGGTGTTCATCAGATGTTTAAAATAGCAATGTATAGCTGCGCATCGGGTGATCGGAAGAAGTTTAAAATAAATGCACAGCCGTGCATTGGGTGTTCATCAGATGTTTAAAATAGAAATACATAGCTGTGAATTGGGTGTCCGTCAGATGTTAATATAGAAACGCAAAGTTGTGCATTGAGTGTTCATTAGATGTTTAAAATAGAAATGTATAGCTGCGCATCGGGTATTCGGCAGATCTTAAAAATGGAAATGCACAGCAGTGCTTAAGATTATCGTCAGATATTTAAAATAGAAATTCATAGCTGCGCATCGGGTGTTCGGCCGAAGCTTAAAATAGAAATGCATAGCTGTGCATTTGGTGTGAATCAGATGTTTAAAATAAAAATGCACAGCTGTGCATTGGATGTTCGGCAGATGTTAAAAACAGATATGCACAGCTGTGCATTGGGTGTCCTTTACATGTTTAAAATAGAAATGCATAGCTGCGCATCGGGTGATCGAAAGAAGTTTAAAATAAATGCACAGCTGTGCATTGGGTGTTCATCAGATGTTTAAAATACAAATACATAGCTGTGAATTGGGTGTCCGTCAGATGTTAATATAGAAACGCAAAGTTGTGCATTGGGTGTTCGTCAGATGTTTAAAATATAAATGTACAGCTGTGCATTGGGTGTTCATCAGATGTTTAAAATAGAAATGCACAGCTGCGCATTGGATGTTCGGCAGATGTTTAAAACAGATATGCACAGCTGTGCATTGAGTGTCCTTTAGATGTTTAAAATAGAAATGAATAGCTGTGCATCGGGTGTTCGGCAGATTAAAATAGAGATGCACAGCTGTGCATTGGGTGTTAATCAGATGTTAATAATATAGAAATGCACATCTGTGCATTAGATTTTCGTCAGATGTTAAAATACAGATGCACAGCTGTGCATTGGATGTTCGTCAGATGTTAAAATACAAATGCACAGCTGTGCATTGGGTGTTCATCAGATGTTTAAAATACAAATGCACAGCTGTGCATTGGATGTTCGTCAGATGTTAAAATACAAATGCACAGCTGTGCATTGGGTGTTCATCAGATGTTTAAAATAGAAATGTATAGCTGCGCATCGGGTATTCGGCAGATGTTAAAAATAGAAATGCACAGCTGTGCTTTAGATGTTCGTCAGATTTTTAAAATAGAAAAATATAGCTGTGAATTGGGTGTCCGTCAGATGTTAATATAGAAACGCAAAGTTGTGCATTGTGTTTTCGTCAGATTTAATGCACAGCTGTGCATTGGGTGTTAATCAGATGTTTAAAATAGAAATGCACAGCTGTGCATTTGGTGTAAATCAGATGTTTAAAAATAGAAATGCACAGCTATGCATTGGGTGTCCTTTAGATGTTTAAAATAGAAATGCATAGCTGCGCATCGGGTGATCGAAAGAAGTTTAAAATAAATGCACAGCTGTGCATTGGGTGTTCATCAGATGTTTAAAATACAAATACATAGCTGTGAATTGGGTGTCCGTCAGATGTTAATATAGAAACGCAAAGTTGTGCATTGGGTGTTCGTCAGATGTTTAAAATATAAATGCACAGCTGTGCATTGGGTGTTCATCAGATGTTTAAAATAGAAATGCACAGCTGCGCATTGGATGTTCGGCAGATGTTTAAAACAGATATTCACAGCTGTGCATTGGGTGTCCTTTAGATGTTTAAAATAGAAATGAATAGCTGTGCATCGGGTGTTCGGCAGATTAAAATAGAGATGCACAGCTGTGCATTGGGTGTTAAACAGATGTTAATAATATAGAAATGCACATCTGTGCATTAGATGTTCGTCAGATGTTAAAATACAGATGCACAGCTGTGCATTGGATGTTCGTCAGATGTTAAAATACAAATGCACAGCTGTGCATTGGGTGTTCATCAGATGTTTAAAATACAAATGCACAGCTGTGCATTGGATGTTCGTCAGATGTTAAAATACAAATGCACAGCTGTGCATTGGGTGTTCATCAGATGTTTAAAATAGAAATGTATAGCTGCGCATCGGGTATTCGGCAGATGTTGAAAATAGATATGCACAGCTGTGCTTTAGATGTTCGTCAGATTTTTTAAATAGAAAAATATAGCTGTGAATTGGGTGTCCGTCAGATGTTAATATCGAAACGCAAAGTTGTGCATTGGGTGTTCGTCAGATTTAATGCACAGCTGTGCATTGGGTGTTAATCAGATGTTTAAAATAGAAATGCACAGCTGTGCATTTGGTGTAAATCAGATGTTTAAAATAGAAATGCACAGCTATGCATTGGGTGTCCTTTAGATGTTTAAAATAGAAATGCATAGCTGCGCATCGGGTGATCGAAAGAAGTTTAAAATAAATGCACAGCTGTGCATTGGGTGTTCATCAGATGTTTAAAATACAAATACATGGCTGTGAATTGGGTGTCCGTCAGATGTTAATATAGAAACGCAAAGTTGTGCATTGTGTGTTCGTCAGATGTTTAAAACAGATATGCACAGCTGTGCATTGGGTGTCCTTTAGATGTTTAAACTAGAAATGCATAGCTGCGCATCGGGTGATCGAAAGAAGTTTAAAATAAATGCACAGCTGTGCATTGGGTGTTCATCAGATGTTTAAAATAGAAATACATAGCTGTGAATTGGGTGTCCGTCAGATGTTAATATAGAAACGCAAAGTTGTGCATTGGGTGTTCGTCAGATGTTTAAAATACAAATGCACAGCTGTGCATTGGGTGTTCATCAGATGTTTAAAATAGAAATACACAGCTGTGCATTGGATGTTCGGCAGATGTTTAAAACAGATATGCACAGCTGTGCATTGGGTGTCCTTTAGATGTTTAAAATAGAAATGCATAGCTGCGCATCGGGTGATCGAAAAAAGTTTAAAATAAATGCACAGCTGTGCATTGGGTGTTCATCAGATGTTTAAAATAGAAATACATAGCTGTGAATTGGGTGTCCGTCAGATGTTAATATAGAAACACAAAGTTGTGCATTGGGTGTTCGTCAGATGTTTAAAATACAAATGCACAGCTGTGCATTGGGTGTCCTTTAGATGTTTAAAATAGAAATGCACAGCTGTGCATTGGGTGTTAATCAGATGTTTTAAATAGAATTGCACAACTGTGCATTGGATGTTCGTCAGATGTTAAAATACAAATGCACAGCTGTGCATTGGATGTTCGTCAGATGTTAAAATACAAATGCACAGTTGTGCATTGGGTGTTCATCAGATGTTTAAATAGAAATGTATAGCTGCGCATCGGGTATTCGGCAGATGTTTAAATAGAAATGCACAGCTGTTCATTGGGTGTTAATCAGATGTTTAAAATACAAATGAACAGCTGTACATTGGGTGTTCGTCAGATGTTTGAAATAGAAATGCATAGCTAGATCGCGATTGGTAAAATACATTTTGTTGAAAACTCAAACAACACATTCGTGATCGAACTTCTGTATTTTAGATTGTAATTTTAAGTATTTAAGAGAATTTGCATATTGTTTCCCTTAATGATCAAGGTTAAAGGGACCCGTTAAAACGAGCCAGGTAAATCAGTATTTATTAAATTTAAACGCACATATCACTTTTTTTGCCAGAGACCCATTTGTCTGATAATATGATTGCTTTACTGAATCAAGATTTTTCAAATTGGCTTATATTTATCTTATTTGGGAACAATATCAGAAAATGAGTGTCTATTTTGAATACAAACTAATTTAAATTTCGATGTCATTAACTATTCACACGATGAAAATGGCAGGTACAACTGTTTTAATATTGAAATGAAAAACAATGCATATTCATTTCTGAATGTGTATGCGCCAAATAATAAAACACTACGAAATTCGTTTCTAAAAAATATTTCAGAAATACTAAACTCTCAGGGCATCAAAGTAATAGGTGGTGATTTAAATGAAATAAACAAAGCCATTGATAGAAAATCTACATCGAACACTTAAATAAATATTAACTCCAACCTTCATAATTGAATTAACAATAATAACTTAACATATACAACAGCAAAACTAAACATTTGGTTTTCAAATTACTTTGTACAGATATGCGTCAGTTTAAAATCCTGTTTAAACAACATGTTCTAACACGGACATGTTGCTTGAACAAGGGATGTTTGTAAAACATGCATGCCCCCCATATGGGCTGTCCGTTGTAGTGGCAGCCATTGTGTGAATACGATTTTTGTCAATGTGACCTTGACCTTTGACCTAGTGACCTGAAAATCAATAGGGGTCATCTGCGGGTCACGATCAATGTACCTATGAAGTGTCATGATCCTAGACAAAAGCGTTCTTGAGTTATCATCCGAAAATCATTTTACTATTTCGGGTCACCGTGACCTTGACCTTTGACCTTGTGACCTCAAAATCAATAGGGGTCATCTGCAAGTCATGATCAATCTACCTATGAAGTTTCGTGATCCTAGGGGTATGCGTTCTTGAGTTGTCATCCGAAAACCATTTTACTATTTCGGGTCACCGTGACCTTGACCTTTGACCTAGTGACCTCAAAATCAATAGGAGTTATCTGCGAGTCATGATCAATCTACCCATGAAGTTTCATGATCCTAGGCTATGCGTTCTTGAGTTATCATCCAGAAACCATTTTACTATTTCAGGTCACCGTGACCTTGACCTTTGACCTAGTGACCTCAAAATCAATAGGGATCATCTGCAAGTCATGATCAATCAACCCATGAAGTTTTATGATCCTAGGCGTATGCGTTCTTGAGTTATCGTCTGACAACTATATTGAAGAAGCTACTAAATAGCCAAGACCGGAAGTTTTTTCGTGATTTATTTGATATACTTGCTAATTGGCCTAAACAGGCTTAACGGGCTGATACAAATGCTAAATAGAGCGAATGTTTTTGCCCATTTAATATTCTTATTTAATATGCTAAACAGGTTCAAAGGGCTGCTTTATAGGTTAATATGGGCTAAATAGGTTGTATATTTCAATCGACGTACTAAACGTGCTAAACAGGTTATTCCATAGGCTAAAAAAGCTTAATAGGATGTTATAATCTTGCTTAATGGGCTAAACAGGCTTAAGAGGCTGTTAAATAAGCTAAATATGATGTATGTTTCAACTTATGTACTAAAATGGCTTAATAGGCTAAATAAGCTAAATAGGATGTATGTTTCAACCTATGTACTAAATAGGCTAAATAGGCAAACTTCACACACGTGGAAATCGCACGCAATCTTATGTCTTAATGCTTTTTCACGGGTGAAATTCAGAAAAATAATTGTTGCAAACCTTTGTCGACTTAATTTGTGGCCAGTTGTATCCCTTGTTAGTATAAATACTATAATTACATCAAAAAAAAATCAATACTCGAGCCTGTCATTTTGACTATCTTAAAAACATAGACCACATTTATTCAACTTCACTTTTGACTTTGTTTCGGTAGAATAGTAAGGATTAGCGATTTACTTACATAGTAGGTTCGTTAAAATTATTGGTGAGGGGGGGGGGGGGATGCGGAGAAACACGTTAATGCCAATACATGAGAATGAATGAAGATGAAATGGAAAGAAATTAAACGAAGCATAACATTTCTGGTGAATATTTTGATTGTGCTTATACATGGAACATCACCAAAAGGGAGTATTATAGTATAACTGACACGTGACATGTACTGTAAAACGCTCATGCAGTAAAGTTAAATCGATTGGCAATTGGCTTCGAATATTTGCTTACATGGTACTCGGCGAAAAAGGGCTTAATGCATGTGCGTTAAGTAAACGATTAAGTGTCTGGATTTTTGCTAACAAGAGACTTCCTTAAAACGAAAATACCATTACATAATAAGGTGTCGTCCCTGATTGGCCACTGCAGATTGCACAGGCTAATCTGGGACGACACATTACTCACATGCATTAAGCTCCGTTTTCCCAGAGAGCAACTGATACCTACCGGTGGTTCCTAGCTCCAATTTCTTTGAGAACAATACTCCATGCGCCACAACTGATGTGCGGGTACAACACTTTTTAAATGATGGTGCCTTCGGAATGACCCGACATCCATAGTAGGGTTGTGTACTTTAGTATTATATTAGATCACGGAGTGTATATTGATCTGGAGTCCGTGATCAGATTGACTAAATGTTTCCTGGTAATTTCTTTACATAAAGTAAATGTCCTCAAATAAAAACAAACATGATGACACATCACTGCATGTTAATCAGTTCGTCCCATTAAAGAATATTCCTACCATAAACTCTTAGTAAATAAAGTCGGAGCCTGACCAGACCTTTTGACTTCGTAAAATGACCTATATCAATAGCTTATGAAACGCCGGGGGCATTTTTTCCTGCCAGTAGGTCCGATGGATAAATCCGAGTTTTTCATTGGCTGATTTGAGAGAATTCCTCCCCAGAAGATTGGTCATATTGCTGCGTCCTATTCGAGATGAGTTGCTGAGTACTGCTTATGTAATGTAACACTGGTAAGTGTAGCAAATTCATAAGAAACATAGACACGGATTTCGGCCCAGGTGCAATTACGCATTAAATTCTATCTCGAAGAATTCCAGGGTCAGTACTCGGTCAGATCTCAGTCAGTAAATCGTAAGGGGAAGAGAGAATAAACTTTCTATGAACGCATTATGGTGATAAGACAGTATTGCTTTCAATTTATAAAAGAACATAAATTATATTATATAATATATTTTATCATATATTATATTATATCATTTATTATATCATATATTATGTATTATATTATATTATATATTATAGAATATTATTTATTATATATTTTAATAGATTATAAAATCATATCATATTTAATATTATATCATATATAATACAATATATAACATAAGAGAATTTAATATAGAATATAAGATAGAATGTAAGATATCATATAAGAGAGAAGAGGTAATAGAAGAGAGAAGAGAAGATAGAAGAGAGAAGAGAATACAGAAGAGAAATCCTTAATCCTAATCTCCTCTCTCATCCTCTTAGAGAAGAGAGAATCTCCTCCTCTCTCCTCTCTTTCATATCTATCTATAGAAGAGAAGATAAGAGATTTTAGCTATCTATAGAGATCTTCTATAGAGCTCTAATAGTCTAATATCTAATATAATACATAATATAATATATAATATAAAATATGTCCTATTTAATGTTATATTTAATCTAATATAATATATATTATAATATATAACATAATATAATATATAATACATAATAAAATATAATAAATAATATATAATATAAATATTTTTTTTATAATATAATATATAATATAATATATAATATAATATAATATAATATATAATATAATGGGTCTGTGGCAAAAAAAAGAAATATGTGCTTTTAAATTTAATAAATACTGATTTACTCTGGCTCGTTTTAACGGGTCGCTTTAACCTTGATCATTAAGGGAAACAATATGCAAATTCACTTACATACTTAAAATTACAATCTAAAATACAAAAGTTCGATCACGAATGTGTTGTTTGAGTTTTCAACAAAATGTATTTTACTAATCGCGATCTAGGTATGCATTTCTATTGCAAACATATGACGAACACCCAATGCACAGCTATGCATTTGTATTTTAAACATCTGTTGAACACCCAAGGCACAGCTGTTCATTTGTATTTTAAACATCTGATGAACATCCAAAGCACAGTTGTGCATTTCTATTTGAAACATCTGATTATCACCCAATGCACGCCCATGCGTTTCTATTTAAACATCTGACGAACACCCAATAAACAGCTGTGCATTTGTATTTTAAACATCTGACGAACATCCAATGCCCAGCTTTGCGTTTCTATTTAAACATCTGACGAACACCCAATGCACAGCTATGCATTTATATTAAACATAAAATGAACACCCAATGAACAGCTGTGCATTTAAATGGTAAACATCTGATGAACACCCAATGCACAGCCGTGCATTTGTATTTAAACATCTGACGAACATCCAATGCACAGCTGTGCATTTGTATTTTAAACATCTGATTAACACCCAATGAACAGCTGTGCATTTCTATTTAAACATCTGCCGAATACCCGATGCGCAGCTATACATTTCTATTTTAACATCTGATGAACACTCAATGCACAATTTTGCGTTTCTATATTAACATCTGACGGACACCCAATTCACAGCTATGTATTTCTATTTTAAACATCTGATGAACACCCAATGCACAGCTGTGCATTTATTTTAAACTTCTTCCGATCACCCGATGCGCAGCTATACATTTCTATTTTAAACATCTGATGAACACCCAATGCACAGCTGTGCATTTGTATTTAAACATCTGACGAACATCCAATGCACAGCTGTGCATTTGTATTTTAACATCTGACGAACATCCAATGCACTGCTGTGCATTTCTATTTTAAACATCTGATTAAAATCCAATGCACAGCTGTGTATTTCGATTTTAAACATCTGATTAACACCCAATGCACAGCTGTGCATTAAATCTGACGAACACCCAATGCACAACTTTGCGTTTCTTTTTTAACATCTGACGGACACCCAAATCACAGCTATATTGTTCTATTTTAAACATCTGTTTAACACCCAATGCACAGCTGTGCATTTCTATTTTTAACATCTGCCGAATACCCGATGCGCAGCTATACATTTCGATTTTAAACATCTGATGAACACCCAATGCACAGTTGTGCATTTGTATTTTAACATCTGACGAACATCCAATACACAGCTGTGCATTTGTATTTTAAACATCTGATGAACACCCAATGCACAGCGGTGCATTTGTATTTTAACATCTGACGAACATCCAATGCACAGCTGTGCATCTGTATTTTAACATCTGACGAACATCTTATGCACAATAGTGCATTTCTATTTTTAACATCTGATTAACACCCAATGCACAGCTGTGCATCTCTATTTTAATCTGCCGAACACCCGATGCACAGCTATTAATTTCCATTTTAAACATCTAAAGGACACCCAATGCACAGCTATGCATATCTGTTTTAAACATCTGCCGAACATCCAATGCGCAGCTGTGCATTTCTATTTTAAACATCTCATGAACAACCAATTCACAGCTATGAATTTCTATTTTAAACATCTGACGAACATCTAAAGCACAGCTGTGCATTTCTATTTTTAACATCTGCCGAACACCCGATGCGCAGCTATACATTTCGATTTTAAACATCTGATGAACATCCAATGCACAGCTGTGCACTTGTATTTTAACATCTGACGAACATCCAATGCACAGCTGTGCATTTGTATTTTAAACATCTGATGAACACCCAATGCACAGCTGTGCATTTGTATTTTAACATCTGACGAACATCCGATGCACAGCTGTGCTTCTGTATTTTAACATCTGACGAACATCTAATGCACAGATGTGCATTTCTATTTTTAACATCTGATTAACACCCAATGCACAGCTGTGCATTTCTATTTTAAACTTCTGCCGAACACCCGATGCGAAGCTATGCATTTCTATTTTAACATTTGACGAACACGAAATACACAGCTACGCATTTAAATATTAAACATCTGATGAACACCAAATGAACAGCTTTGCATTTAAATTGTAAACATCTAACGAACACCTAATGCACAGCTGTGTATTTCTATTTAAACATCTGACGAACATCCAATGCACAGCTTTGCATTTGTTTTTAAACATCTGCCAAACATCCAATGCACAGCTGTGCATTTTTATTTTAAACATCTGATGAACACCCAATGCACAGATGTGCATTTGTATTTTAAACATCTGACGAACACCCAATGCACAACTTCGCATTTCTATATTAACATCTGACGGACTCCCAATTCACAGCTATTTATTTCTATTTTAAACGTCTGACGAACACCCAATGCACAGCTGTGCATTTATATATAAAACATCTGATGAACACCGAATGCACAGCTGTGCATTAAAATTGTAAACATCTGACGAACACCTAATGCACAGCTATGCATTTCTAATTTAAACATCTCATTAACACCCAATACACATCTGTGCATTTCTGTTTTAAACATCTGATTAACACCCTATGCATAGCTGTGCATTTCTATTTTAAACATCTGACAAACACCTAATGCACAGCTATGCATTCATATATCAAACATATGACAAACACACAATGCACAGCTATGCATTAATATATTAAACATCTGATGAACACCCAATGCACAGCTGTGCATTTAAATTGTAAACATCTGACGAACACCCAATTCACAGGTATGCATTTCTAATTTAAACATCTGACGAACACCCAATACACAGCTGTGCATTTCTTTTTTAAATATCTGATGAACACCCAATGCACAGCTGTGCATTTGTATTTTATACATCCGACGGACATCCAATGCACAGATGTACATTTCTATTTTAAACATCTGATTAACACCCAATGCACAGCTGTGCATTTCTACTTTAAACTTCTGCCGTACACCCGATGTGCAGCTATGCATTTATATATTAAACATCTGATGAACACCCAATGCATAGCTGTGCATTTAAATTGTAAACATCTGAAGAACAGACAATGCACAGCTATGCATTTCTAATTTAAATATCTGACGAACACCTTATGCACAGCTGTGCATTTCTTTTTAAACATCTGATGAACACCCGATGCGCAGCTATGCATTTCTATTTAAAACATCTAAAGGACACCCCATGCACAGCTGTGCATATCTGTTTTAAACATCTGACGAACACCCAATGCACAGCTGTGCATTTAAATTTTAAACATCTGACGAACACCCAATGCACAACTTTGCGTTTCTATTTTAACATCTGACGGACACCCAATGCACAGCTATGTATTTCTATTTTAAACATCTGATAAACACCCAATGCACCGCTATGCATTTATATATTAAACATCTGACGGACACCCAATACACAGCTATGCATTTCTTTTTTAAACATCTGACGAACATCCAATGCACAGCTATTCATTTATATATTAAACATCTGATGAACACCCAATGCAGAGCTGTGTAATTGTATTTTGAACATCTGACGAACATTCAATGCACAGCTGTGCATTTGTAGTTTAAACATCTGACGAACACCCAATACACAGCTGTGCATTTCTATTTTAACATCTGATTAACACCCTATGCACCGCTGTGCATTTCTGTTTTAAACATCTGATGAACACCCAATGCACAGCTGTGCATTTGTATTTTAAACATATGACGAATATCCAATGCACAGCTTTGCGTTTCTATTTTAACATCTGGCGAACAACCAATGCACAGCTATTCATTTATATATGAAACATCTGATGAACACCCAATGCACAGCTGTGTATTTATATTGTAAACATCTGACGAACACCTAATGCACAGCTATGCATTTCTAATTTAAACATCTGACGAACACCCAATGCACAACTGTGAATTTCTTTTTTAAATATCTGATGAACACCCAATGCACAGCTGTGCATTTGTATTTTAAACATCCGACGAACATCCTATGCACAGCTGTACATTTCTACTTTAAACATCTGATTAACACCCAATGTACAGCTGTGCATTCCTGTTTTAAACATCTGATTAACACCCAATGCACAGCTGTGCATTTCTGTTTTAAACATCTGATTAACACTCAATGCACAGCTGTGCATTTTTATTTTTAACATCTGATGAACACCCAATGCACAGCTGTGCATTTGTATTTTAAACATCTGACGAACAACCAATGCACATCTTCGCATTTCTATATTAACATCTGACGGACTCCCAATTCACAGCTATTTATTTCTATTTTAAACATCTGACGAACACCCAATGCACAGCTGTGCATTTATATATAAAACATCTGATGAACACCCAATGCACAGCTGTGCATTTAAATTGTAAACATCTGACGAACACCTAATGCACAGCTATGCATTTCTAATTTAAACATCTGATTTACACCCAATACACATCTGTGCATTTCTGTTTTAAACATCTGATTAACACCCTATGCATAGCTGTGCATTTCTATTTTAAACATCTGACAAACACCTAATGCACAGCTATGCATTTATATATCAAACATATGACAAACACACAATGCACAGCTATGCATTAATATATTAAACATCTGATGAACACCCAATGCACAGCTGTGCATTTAAATTGTAAACATCTGACGAACACCCTATTCACAGGTATGCATTTCTAATTTAAACATCTGACGAACACCCAATACACAGCTGTGCATTTCTTTTTTAAATATCTGATGAACACCCAATGCACAGCTGTGCATTTGTATTTTATACATCCGACGGACATCCAATGCACATATGTACATTTCTATTTTAAACATCTGATTAACACCCAATGCACAGCTGTGCATTTCTACTTTAAACTTCTGCCGTACACCCGATGTGCAGCTATGCATTTATATATTAAACATCTGATGAACACCCAATGCATAGCTGTGCATTTAAATTGTAAACATCTGAAGAACAGACAATGCACAGCTGTGCATTTAAATTTTAAACATCTGACGAACACCCAATGCACAACTTTGCGTTTCTATTTTAACATCTGACGGACACCCAATGCACAGCTATGTATTTCTATTTTAAACATCTGATAAACACCCAATGCACCGCTATGCATTTATATATTAAACATCTGACGGACACCCAATACACAGCTATGCATTTCTTTTTTAAACATCTGACGAACATCCAATGCACAGCTATTCATTTATATATTAAACATCTGATGAACACCCAATGCAGAGCTGTGTAATTGTATTTTGAACATCTGACGAACATTCAATGCACAGCTGTGCATTTGTAGTTTAAACATCTGACGAACACCCAATACACAGCTGTGCAATTCTATTTTAACATCTGATTAACACCCTATGCACCGCTGTGCATTTCTGTTTTAAACATCTGATGAACACCCAATGCACAGCTGTGCATTTGTATTTTAAACATATGACGAATATCCAATCCACAGCTTTGCGTTTCTATTTTAACATCTGGCGAACAACCAATGCACAGCTATTCATTTATATATTAAACATCTGATGAACACCCAATGCACAGCTGTGTATTTATATTGTAAACATCTGACGAACACCTAATGCACAGCTATGCATTTCTAATTTAAACATCTGACGAACACCCAATGCACAACTGTGAATTTCTTTTTTAAATATCTGATGAACACCCAATGCACAGCTGTGCATTTGTATTTTAAACATCCGACGAACATCCTATGCACAGCTGTACATTTCTACTTTAAACATCTGATTAACACCCAATGTACAGCTGTGCATTCCTGTTTTAAACATCTGATTAACACCCAATGCACAGCTGTGCATTTCTGTTTTAAACATCTGATTAACACCCAATGCACAGCTGTGCATTTCTGTTTTAAACATCTGATTAACACCCAATGCACAGCTGTGCATTTCTGTTTTAAACATCTGATTAACACCCAATGCACAGCTGTGCATTTCTGTTTTAAACATCTGATTAACACCCAATGCACAGCTGTGCATTTCTGTTTTAAACATCTGATTAACACCCAATGCACAGCTGTGCATTTCCTTTTGTAAACATCTGATTAACACCCAATGCACAGCTGTGCATTTCTGTTTTAAACATCTGATTAACACCCAATGCACAGCTGTGCATTTCTGTTTTAAACATCTGATTAACACCCAATGCACAGCTGTGCACTTCTATTTTAAACATCTGATTAACACCCAATGCACAGCTGTGCATTTCTGTTTTAAACATCTGATTAACACCCAATGCACAGCTGTGCACTTCTATTTTAAACATCTGATTAACACCCAATGCACAGCTGTGCAATTCTATTTTAAACATCTGATTAACACCCAATGCACAGCTGTGCATTTCTGTTTTAAACATCTGATGAACAGCTAACATCTAACAGCCAACTTCACATACCTCGGCGACCTCTAACTAAATACTGATTCAGTAAATTTTTGTCATACGCTTAACGAAGTAAGACTAAACCGTTTCGTATCCCAAACAATTTGACTGGGTGAGAAAGTCTTTAGTATTGTATGTTTATAAATGCTCAGAACACAATCAAAATTGGTGATTCAGATTAAACATGTGTTTGCAATAAACAATGTTTCATTATCTATGTACACTGGATATATCAAGAAGTACAATCGCTAGAATATAAAGAAATACTTCAAAATAAACTTAGTATTTACATTTACTAAGACGCGAAAAGAAATCTGAACAATTTAACATATGTATACGTAATAAAACGAAACAAATGAATCACAAACATATGTATTAGCTACTTTAAGAAAAACACATTCAAGAAAAACATAAAGAGTATTGTCCCTTGAATACCATGTCTAATGTATATGATTTTATTGACGAACTACCTAAATCCAAGAACATTTTTGTTTTGGAAATGCTTCATAAACACGTCGGCCATTAATTTGTGTTGGTTTTCAGTTTTGTTGGCGTCCAGCAAATAACTGATGATTGTAGTTGTCAAAACATGTGTAAGACAAACTTTTACTTCAGCCAGTGTTCTCTAAGCATCACCCAGTTCGGTGGTCATCCAATTTTATAATGATTTGCAACGATTATGCAACACTGTTAAACAGTAAAAGCAGTAACAGTAGAAGTAGTAGTTGTTGTAGTAGTAGTAGTAGTAGTAGTAGTAGTAGTAGTAGTAGTAGTAGTAGTAGTAGTAGTAGTAGTAGTAGTTGTTGTTGTTGTAATACTAATACTAGTAGTAGAAGTGGTAGTATTAGGAGAAAAGTAAAGTGCATGCATTACATTACATTACATTACATGTCACAACAATGAAAAACGCAACATTTTAAGTTTTCAGTATTATATACATTTTATATCTTCAGAGTTACATGAATCACGCCATCACTAGGATTAACTGTTTGTGAATAATTTTTACTCCAGGACTCCAGCGTTCAGTGGTTCGAGCCCTGCTGAGGGTTAACCTTTTTTTCTTTTTGAAATTTTATTTTTGTTTTTTTACTGGAGTGTTTTATATCTAATGTTTACATTTATCAATATTAAGCATTTTATGACAAACGTCAAAACATGCCAAATCTGTGAAAAGGTCCATTTAAGCCGTTGCTGTGTAAGCTCCGCTCGCAATTAGTGCGGAAGAACCTTGTATAATTGATTACTTAATTGTTTATCTGCAAGTAAGCTTGGTCATGTTAAAGACATAAATACATGTTGTTTATTGTGTTGTCATTGAAAACATCTGATTAATGTCGAAAAATGAATATGAAAGTATTATTGTTTACTCTTGAATATATTAAGTTTATTGATAAATTATTGATAACATAGTAATTAAGAATAGTTTGAATAATCAATATATATGTGAAGCTTGAGTTTGATAACTGTGTATACGTCTCATTTTCACAACGCTGTTTAATTAGTGAATGGCTTTGAAAAATGTAATATGTTGAACACATGAAAAAGACTCGCTCAAACGTTGATCAAATACAATTAAACAAAAAAGTAACAAAAAGTAGCTGAACATTATTTAAAATAGCCAAATAAAACTAGTGATTTAACATGCAAGGTATAAAGATGAGTGTATAGATAATCAATTGAAATCGATACAAATTCATTTTACAAATGCAACTATCACTAGCATAGCTTTAAAAATACGCTTTTTACTTTCAATTCATAATTGATGCGGCGTTATATATATATACTCATACTGGGTAAAATAATATATATATATATATATATATATATATATATATATATATATAGCCTATTTAATGATAGCTTAGAATTCTTATAATTAAACCAATTTTATTTGCGTTAAATGTTAACATTACATAATTAACGAAATAAATATAGGTAATATAAGGTTTAAAGGTACCGTCAACCACGTATGGCGAAAAGAAAAAAAATGTTCTAAAATACCGTATTTTTTACACTTATTAGTTTTTATTGATTAAAATATCACGACTGGTATATTACATTACTTGAAAACAGTTAGTTTCCATATTTTCAGTTTATTCGGAAATACATTTTACTGGGTACCGGTACCAGGTAACCAGTTACCAGTTTTAGAATGGCTTATGGTGTCCAAATCAGTATTCGCCTTTTGTAAATAAAAATAAATGAATGAGACTGATAATATACTAAAAATCTCCATGCAGGCTCGTTTGTAAAATAAATAAACGATCATTTCATATTCTTTTATTAAAGTATTATTTACAGAATCTCATCCGAATAAAGGCACCGATTTGCAATACAGTCTACACGTTTGTGACAAGCTCTAAATATGGTAAAAACTTAAGATGATGATGAAGTTCTTGTTTTTGCATTAGATTGGTCGTATAGGTTTCATCCGGATTGAGAACTTGTAGAAACCCCTATCAGATAAGAAGTAACAAAAGCGACCTTAAATAATTCACAAATACGAACTTTATATTAGTTATCAGGGTTTATATTTATGTAATTTTGAAAGGACTTCAAATGTGCAGACTAACGGTACAATTATATTGTGTGTGTTTTTAAAATATAAAACAATAAAATGTTTTAATAAGAAACGCACTATGTTCAATTAAATTAACAATTTAACTTTGTTAGAAGTGATATACTTGATTAAGTGTTTAAAAAGTTTAATATATAAAGTTTGTCCTATATTTTATCGCGTTATCTGCTAATATATTTTTATATAACACATGTAAACTTTGTATTTTTTATTAATGGAAAACAAAGCACTTTTAATAAAATCATTTTTAAACTCGACGAATTGAGAGTTTGCCCAGTTTTTTTACCTGTAAGATGTTATTAGAAACACAATCATCATCTTGTTTAATGTAGACACATAAAAGGGGTATGGGAGTACTGACCCAGGATCCTGCGATAAATGAAACGGTACTTGAGTTACGTTGATGAATATCGGACATTGTTGACGCCCTGTTCTCAAAAGGTACTCTTTCTAGTTGTGGTTAAACATGATAAAACCATTTATCAGCCAATTAACGTGTGTATCTAGGTATTTTGAAAAAATCTTTTTCAGATAACTGGGGTAAGATAGCATTGGTTTCGGTAGAAATTTATTTGTTATTTGGCGCTAAGTTACTGAAACAATTTTTCTAGATTCGAACACATTTTAACACATATTGTAAGACACTCCGCATAATGATATATTGATTCAATTGTTCACATTTATGCTTAGGTTTTCATACAAAAGTGACTGCCTTGCAGAAACAGATCCATTTTGGTGTTTTTGTATTAAAATAACAATCAGTTTATTAACTACTTACTGTCTTATTGTGATTACTCTTAAGTTGAAATACAGTACCAATTAAATTAACAGTTTTCATGTACCTTTGAAATAGCTTACGGCGATATATTTCTTAAAACATAACTACAGAGAGTCCAATCATCTCACCCATCACGAGTTATAACATCACGTCTTGATGAATATTGAGACAGTGTTAACAAAACCATCAGGTACATGTATTTATATTTATATAAAGATACCAGCTAATTGATTATAAGTTGTAGCATGTGGATGAAGATTGTGGTAGATGCAACGTCCGCGGTGGTGAAGATTAAGGTTAGGGTTAGGGTATAGGCTCGAAGCGAAAGATGAGACATGAGATGAGACATGTAAGATCACACAAAAGCTATTTTCATGAACACCAACAAAAGGGAAATCACAAATATTATGCATGTGACATATATCATTATAATTATAAATTGGGACACGGGGTCAGAGACTGGGTAAGGCAAATGGGACAGGGTGACAAGGAATGGTCCAAACGAATGGGAGATGGGAACATTGGCTGGGTATGGGTTGAATATGGACCGCGGACTGGGTAAGGCTCAGAGTAAATGGACACACGGACTGTTTAAGTAACACTGGGTGTGGAGACAACGAGTTGATAAATAACAAGTGACATACGCGACATGGAGACAGGGCTTAGACAAAAACAAATCATCTCACGTGTTGCTTCACTTTGTCGTAAGTTGCATCATGCAAAGTGCGGAAAGGGAAGAAAGGCAATGCAGGGCTCTCTAATAGTCTTGCCGGTTGGTTTTCAGAAGTTGTTTTGAACCCGGATGTTCCTGGCTCTTTCGAAGGAAAGGCAGGCGTGGATATTACACAAGGCTCACAGACGAAACAGAACCCATGTGCCATATGATGGACGTTCACGGGTCTTGACATGTTCTACTTGTTATGTAATTATCATGCATCTGATTGGTTAATGTTCAATCATGTGTATCATAGCAACGCCCTCTATGTACTTCTGCATGCTCGCCACAGGTCATACGATGTAGTATTAAATAGCCACCAAACGGACTGCGTTGTTCTCTGTTTATGTTAACCCACATACACAACAAATTGAGGAGGATAACTGATTGAAAACCAGCGTGATTAATATTTCAGGATTTTATCCATGTCTCAGTAAATGTGCGTAAAAGACTAATATTATCATATAATGGCTGGACTCATCGGCAACGTTAACGCATACGATAGTAGTGTTGAGTCATGGCAGAGTTATCAAGAAAGACTAAAACAATATTTCTTAGTAAATGACATTACTAATGAAAGGAAGGTGACAGCCATTTGTCGACGAATGTGCGTCTACAATTCAAGAAATACGCCGTTGTCTTCAGTGATGGCATTGGGAAGGTAAAAGACATCAAGGCTAGGTTAACGCTAAAGGAAAATGCTAGAACTACATTTATGAAAGCCAGAACAGAACCATACTCGCTCAAACCAAAAATTGAAAAAGAATTGGATAACCTTGAGCGCCAGGGAATCTTGACGAAGATGAACACTAGTGAATGGGCAACACCCAGTGTACCCGTTGTGAAACCTAACGGTGATGTTAAGATTTGTGAAAACTTTAACGCAACTTTCAATCAAGAAATCAACGTAGACACAAAACCTCTTCCACGCTTGAAAGACGTTCTTTTTATTTTGTCTCCCGGGCAAAAATACAGCAAGCTCGACATATCATATCGGCAGCTTGAATGCGACGAAGAGAGCAAATAATCATTGGAAATTGAAAATTAACACACAACGAGGTCTGTATCGTTACAACTGAATAAAACGGGATTACACATATCAATATCACAATAAAACTTAATGGGACGCGCTGCGGAAAACAATACATATAAATTAATAATATAAAGTATAAAGAATAATATAAAATAGCTTACCACAGTGTCCGATTAATTAATAATAATAAATATCCTTTAGAGTTAATATAAAGAGTTAATTTAAACCGTCTTAACTTGTGAAAATTATCGAGGGTTGAGAGGGACGAAGGAATTTGTCGGGGAAGGAAGAAACGGGTGAACGTACAACCCAATAGGAACCTTTCTCTCAATCTTTCTTTCATTCAAACATAAAACATAAAGAACAATTGGACGGAAACGGTAAACAGTGCTCACACGAAAGCACGTGCGGCAGTTGGATAGCCTCGACTGTCTTCGTAGATATACATTGTTAAATGTATAAATCCGAAGTATTCTGATTCACGCAACAACAGCAGACGACACAATGACAATTCACTTTGACAAAGGCAAACGAGGACAAACGGAAAAGTCGGAGCATGCGCGATGACAATTTTACGTTCGCGTGCACTTAAACGGCGCATGCACATTCAATATAACTTAAACTGACATATAAAAAATGTCATACTGTGACATTATCTATGCTTAGAGAAAAATGTCTCCTGACATTTCATACTCTTTAACTAATAAAATACCTACAATATCTACAAAAACTACAATTATACAGTACCAAGAATGACCTTATGATTAAATAATCAACTTGAGATTATGACAAACTGAATTATATGTAAAACTATTTCTAAAAAAGTATTTGCATTTGCAAATAGTTTCTTCTAGTGGTTACAAATGTCAAGTACACGTATATGCGAAACATTGCGAAATAACATGTCGAAAAGAAGTGGACAATATCGGTTGATGCTGTTAAGTGCCACATTAATCATCTTAGTACTGGATTATGTTAACAACCAAGGGAAGTAACTGCAATAGACATATAAAAAAATTATACCGGATTTATTTCCCTGCAACATATATTTCAAGGTTATTGACCGACATTTACGAAGTGTAAGACTGGTACACAAACACATGAACATTAAATGCGGTAACACATAGTACCTGAAATTAAAGAACGTAATACACTTATCCTTAAAGGTACATACCCACTTTTCTAAAATAAATGGTACTGTTACAACTAAAAACATATCATTTAAACATACTGTGCAAATATTATTTTGGAACATCTGCAATGGAACAATACATAAAAATAACTGTAAACGAAGGTTAAAACATGTTATGGCGAATAATATAACATAAAATACAATTTATACAAAAGTAGCCATAATCACCATGTATGAATGTTAACATACTGTCACTGTGTTTAACACTCCACTTAGATGTCTGAAAATAATCAGTAGAAATGAGAATTTCAAACTGATCAAAAATAATTGTAGTTAATCTGAAACTTACTAAAGATCAGACCTACAACATAATATATCTGAAAAACATTTTACAACTTTTCAATAATACAATGAACTGAAAAAACATTTACAACTTATTGAAACTGTGACATTCTCCTCTGTCACACAAAATAAATTTCACCCTGGGGGAAAGTCTCTACATGAGCTGTAATTGGTTGAACCCAATCATGTACATGTATCAATACACTTGGTAATAGTAACAGGTACATGTATCCATACACTTGGTTACAGTGAAAGGAACATGTAGCCATATGCTTGCTAACAGTCACACGTTAATTTATCCATACTCTTGGTAACAGTCACAGGTACATGTATCCATGCATTTGGTAACAGTAACATGTACATATATCCATACACTTGGTAACAGTCACATGTACTTGTATCCATACACTTGGTGACAGCGCCATGTACATGTATCCATGCATTTGAAAACATTCACAGGTACATTTATCTATGCATTTGGTAACAATAACATGTACATATATCCATACACTTGGTAACAGCCACATGTACTTGTATCCATACACTTGGTGACAGCCCCATGTACATGTATCCATGCATTTGATAACATTCACAGGTACATTTATCCATACACTTGGTAACAGGCACAGGTACATGTATACATACACTATCTAACAGTCACAGGTACATGTATGCATACACTCAGCAGCAGTTACAGGTTCATGCATCCATACACTTGGTTACAGTCACATCTACATGTATCCATGAATTGGTAAACGGTAACAGGTACACGTATACATACACTTGGTAACAGTCACAGGTATAGGTATCCATGCATTTGGTAACAAGTACAGGTAGATGTATCCAAATATTTGCTTACATCCACATGTAAATGTTTCCATACACTTGGTAACAGTCACCGGTATATGTATCGATACACTTGGTAACAGTCACAGGTACATGTATCCATACCCTGGTAACAGTCAGAGGTTAAAGTATCCATAAAATTGGTATCGGTCACTGGTAAATGTATACACACACGTGTTAACAGTCACAGTTCATGTTTACATATACGTTTTAATAGTCAGAGTATCATGTATCCATACACTTGGTAACAGTCACAGGTGCATGTATCCATACACTTGGTAACAGTCACAGGTACATGTATCCATACACTTGGTACCAGTCACACGTACATGTATCCATACAATTGGTAAAAGTCACAGTTATATGTATCCATACACTGTGTAACAGTCACAGGTATATGAATACATACACTTTGTTACAGTCGCTGGTTTAGGCATCCTTGCATTTGGTAACAGGTACTTGCATCCATTCACTTGGTACCAGTCAGAGGTACATGTATCCATGCATTTGGTACCAGTCACATGTACATGTATATTTACATTTGGTAACAGTCACGTGTACATATAATCATACACTTTTTAACAGACACTGGTACATGTGTACAAACACTTGGTTACAGTCACAGGTACATGTATCCATACACTTGGTAACAGTCACAGATACATGTATCCATACACTTGGTAACAGTCACAGGTACATGTATCCATACATTTTGTAACCGTCACAGGTGCATGTATCCATAAACTTGGGAACAGACACAGGTAAATTAACATATAATTGGTAACAGTAACAGGTTCATGTTTACATACACTTGGTAACAGTCACAGGTACATGTATCCAGATTAATCAAAACCACTCCTTGTGACTTTAACAAGCCATTATCGCGATAATATGATTGTTGATAGAACTTGAGAAATGATATATATATATATATATATATATATATATATATATATATATATATATATATATATATATATATATATATATATATATATATATATATATATATATATATTATGCACTGTACATGTAGAACCACCTACTGGCCAATGGACTAATGGACAATTGAGCAGCGAAGACCACAAAAACATTAACATATTATGATTTCTTAATATACTTTTCAACGTTTTAAAGTGTCAATTATAGGGTTAGTGAGTACTATATACATAACAAGAACAGAATATAACAATAAGTAAGATCTCTGGATCAAAAGTGTAATGCGTTATCTCTCGTACGTGAACAAAATTCAGTTTTTATGCGTTGCTTCCTTCTGTATGCGAATAATCAGGGGCGCCAACACGAAAACATGTGGGAAAGAACAAGAAATTTGTGTTTCGCGTTTTCAAGCTGGCTGGTATAAACGTGTCGACGTAGTTGTTCTTGTTTGATGAGGGGAGGGGTGAAGGTCGCCAACAATCGGAAGCGCAAATAAATGGACCCATGTTGTTCCGGTTGGTAGATTTGTCGTTCTTACCTTGTCAAGTTTTTGCTTGATAAACCAGCTTAGGCGTCAACACCATAAGTCAATAATCACCAAAAACTAAATATGTTTGAGCAAATTTATAACATAATTGTGTGTTCCTCGTCTCTCAAGCCAGAGACGTGTTTAATGAATAAGCAAAACATGTAATTTAGTAATGAATTTCAATCTCTGGCATGCATAGTGGCAGGAAACCTAGGAAACCGCCGAGGGTCTATGTAAACTTTTGTTTACAAATAATGTTATGTATACAAGTCACTTTTATTTGTATGCGGTATTTATAACAAGTTTTACTCTTTATCTAATTGATTATAAGATTAACACGCATCAGTACTTGACAAGTTTATGTCCTTTGATTTTATTTTTAAATTATCGTCTTTTCCGAACATTTATACACAAACGCTTATCAGTACATACAACTTTATCATATGTTGATAAAGTTTTTACGTTCACACTTTTGACTTTGAAACTTCAAAAACGTCCTATTTGTACTATACAGTACGTTATCATCATCACATTCTTGTAATAATAACTAGTGAATTACTTCATACTATTTGTTTTACTATCTTCTAATCAGCGAATGAACAAATCATCAAGGAATGTCATGTACTTTGTCACAAACTAATTATAATTCTTTATCATACCACTACATTGATATCTGCCTGATATAACGCTGATATAGACAATACAAGGTTACTACCTGATCTTTTTGTAATATACCAGGCAAGGCTTAAAATAATATATAACGGCAGGGCTTGCCGAGCCGTTATTTTATTCGTGATGAGCATGATATATTACAAACAAATCAGGCGGTAACCTGTTTTTATATTTATCATACCTCTTCGTCCCCTATTGTAAAGACATAATGAAAAAATCGCTCAAAAGCTGCATTTTTTGCGGGAAATAATATGATTTTTGCCGTTTGACGTGTAAATAATGACGTCATGAGATATTGCTCTTAATATTTGTAAAACATGTTTTTTGCTGTTTGTGTTGCATTTTCCGTTTGAAATATATAACATCTTGGTATACAATTGTTTGTTTTGTTGACTCTGATGCGATTTTACAAAAAAGTGTTACTTTATAGTTGATTCCGAATAATATGACCATCCTTCACACACGACTGATATAAGAACTTCCTGTTGACCATGATATAACAAAATTATGATACCACCACCTTGATATCTGCCTGATATAACGTTGCCTGATATTTATTTTAATATCATGGTTTACAGGAAGTTCTTATAAATGTTTGGAGTTAAGTGGGATTTGATGCACACTCTGCCTCGTACCGATAAAGTTTGAATATAACCCTCGCTTTATGACCACTTTATATTGCCATCTAATCAGTCGCCCTAAACCTGATGGTGTCGTCCCGATTGTCCCACATTTAGAAATTCAATACACCGTACAAATAGGTGTGAAGAGGCGTAAGATGGGTAATACAAGTATAAAAAATATCATGTCTAGGATTTATTATGATTAACTCCGATCAAAGTATAACACGATAATTATCTATTGTTTGTCTGCTGTAACATAAATACAATTTAAATTTAAAAAAAAATAAGATAAATAAAAACTGTTATTTTATATAATTAAATAACAGTTGAACATCTCAAACATGCATTAATATATATCCATGCGTTATCAATAAATTAACCTAACTTCACTTTTTTCAAAATTCCACGTTATTTATTTACTAATAAACACGAAGGGATGAGCATTTTGCTTGACGGATTCAGATTTGTATTTTAATATGTATACTTGTATACTCATTGATCTTATAACAGTGTTACTTATAACTAAGTAGTGTTAGTATGCCATTCGAATTAAAGTATACAGGATCTTTATTCAGAGGGGAGATTAAATAACGGATTGAATGATTGATGCTTTGAATCGAAATATTAAGATTAAATGGAGATTGTTAAATAAACAAATTACCTGAGATTGTTTGATTTTTTAATACATTCATATTTCATTTTATAGGTATTAAATCGATTGGTGATTAAATATAAAATGTTAATAAAGTGTGTCTATATTCCCTCTATTGGAAGAAAATAAAAATAAAATATTTATCGAGAAACACTTTTGTGTTTATGTTTTGTTAATTTAATCAAATAAATACACGAAATAAATACCCCTTTTCGAGCCCCAGATATGCGACTTACCTGTATTTTCCGTTATCGATATTTTACTCTTAAAATAAAAATGTGGGACAATCGGGAGTAAACCAAACTGATAACGGTTGATGTCATGTTTTTAAGTCGCTGTTCATTTGTTGAACACTACCTGTTTATGATTGAACAAAAATGACAGCGTTAAGGCTCTCAGTGTTAATTACAATTTTGGGGCTAATTCGCTTCGAAAGGACGGATGGAATAAGTTATAGTAAGTATTGTATTTATACTATTTATATAAAATCCACAAATACAATTATTGCATTTAAAATCACCATATATTTTATAGAATATGTTTTATAAACATCGTTTGTTTAAGAATAAAGTATGGCATAACATTTAATTGTTGGTGTTTATATATTTATAAAACTATTTAAATGAGACCGATATAACAGAAAATTATAATTATTGCAAAGTGGGTTGCGATGCCGTATTACATTTCGGGTTGACAGTAACAACCCGTTATGTAATAAAACCCCGAAATGTTATAAATTGTCAGATGTCCGATAAAGTCCGAGATATAGATTTGTTAGAATATTGTTTCATGTTTAAAAACAATTTTGAGTAGGAATTTACTATTCACCCGACCTTCGTTCTTATACATTTCATCAAACAAACATAACTGTAATAAATTATTACTTGGTGGGTTGCGATGCATTATTACATATCGGGATGACAGTAAAGTTATTCAAAACGATCTGCGAAAATATTTTCATATTTAAATATAGCGACTGACCAAATTATTTACGACGATATACATGTACATGCGTTTTCAATCTGACTTAATTGGTCGCTCATTGTGCATATATTTGTAAAGCGTCCTACTTTCAGTTTCTATTACGATGCGAAAAATAAATATGTCTAAGAGAGGTAGAAAGACGTCCGCGATTGTTGCGCCAAAATATCAGTTAACAGTTACAAAGATATCAGTTAACATCAGGCTTTTTTATATTTAAAGTGTATATCATGGACAGTTTTAATGATTAAAGATGTTATGAAACATCAGTTTATTTAAGTTAATTATGATAGTTTACGGTTTTATTGAATCAATACAAGTGCGCAGCTTCAACAGAAGTTAAGCAGCAATGACTTTAAGGTATGCACTTGTATAACTCATTTCATCCTATTTCAAGAATGAAATCCCCCTATTTTTCAAAATATATTGGTGAAAACCCCATTTCCGAAATAATTACCTGGGTCACTGTATAAACCATAATATATACACGACAAAAGCCTTATATTTCCTATGTTAGCCTACGAATCTTCGACATAATTCTACGTCGAATACACAGTGTATACTAATTCTAAAAGTGTAAACATAATGTTCAAATCAAAGTAAGTTAATTGTCGTCTGAAATCAGCCAGTGCTTATTTTCCTTAACATAAGTAAACACGTAAATGAACTATGGATACTTGTAGAACAAAATAATTAACCCGTGCTTACCTGTAAATTTACATCAAACTTAAAAAATCCTTGCCTGCAAACGTTCTGCTCAATAAAACGGGGCGTATTTGAGGACTTTGTACCTAAATCACAAGTTGAAATAATACAACTCCCAGCTATTGACTCTCCGCGTCGCTCGTATGTACTCATTAAAGCTCAGAGCAAAGTACACACCAACACTCCGAACAACGTACACACCAACACGCCGGCCAACGTACGCACCAACACCCCGACCAACGTACACACCAACAACCCGGCCAATGTACACACCAACACGCCGGCCAACGTACACACCAACACGCCGGCCAACGTACACACCAACACCCCGGCCAACGTACACACCAACACGCCGGCCAACGTACACACCAACACCCCGGCCAACGTTCACACCAACACTCCGGCCAACGCAAACACCAACACACCGGCCAACGTACCCACCCGATCAGTGGAATAAGTGTCAGGATATATGCAGAATCTGGTGTTTTTTAGAGTTATATTTTAGTGAATATTATTAACAAGTATGTTAGTTTTTGTTTTACAGCCCTTTCAAACGCTTTAGGACAGACCGACAAACAAAAAGACCGACAGACAGACAATTTCACTCCTATATACCCCCCCCTCCCCTAAACTTGGTTTGTGGGGGTATAATAAGGTCGTTTTATTTGTCTATTTTTCACATTCAAAATGATTGAAGTGGACATACTAGTATATGAAAATTTCGTTATATATTTGAAGACAGATACATTTGCCATCGATGTGGTTTTGTTGCTTAAAGGGATCTTTTCACGTTTTGGTAAATTGACACAATTGAAAAAAGATGTTTCAGATTCGCACATTTTCGTTTTAGTTATGATATTTGAAACAGTAATACTCAACATTTACCATGGTATAATATAGCCATAATATGCATCTTTTGACGATTTAAAAAACATGAAAATTATAAAGCGTTGCAACGCGAAACGATTGCATAATTTGAAGAGGTCTGTTGTTGTCGTTTAATTTTGTGAAACTACCAAGATTGCTTATATAAAGTATAAAATACGTCACTCATACATACTTGGCAGTATGGCCGAGCGGTGTAATTGGTTTTTACTCCAGGACTACGGGGGCACTGGTTCGAGTCCTGATGAGGGCTACTTTTTTTTCCTTTTTTAAATTTTATTCTTGATTTTTTACTGGAGCCTTTTCGATCCAATGTTTACATTTATCATTTAAAGCATTTAATGACAAACTTCAAAACATGCCAAAATCTGTTAAAAGGCCTTTTTGGTCAATGCAATGTCCAAAACCACATAACATAACATTACATTTATTCGGCATTAAATAGCATATTGCAAATTTATAGCCTATACACAGTATGTGTTTGAGATAGCAAAGACATGGTACATGTATTTGAGAAGTACAACACAAAATTATGTATACAAATAGTGGGTAAAACAAAAATAAAAAGACATGTCAAAATCATTCAAAGATTAGAATCAATAAGTCATTTACATAATGAATATATAATTTCGGTGGTGAATGTCATTTACAAAAAAAATCCTCATTGTTTAAATGATCGATTATATTTTCAATGCTGGATACAATTAAAAATTTCAAAATTGTTCAGTTACACAGACTTAGATAAGTAACATTATTACGTAATGCTTATTCTCAAATGAAAAAAAAGAGATTTATTTAATCATTTAACATTAAACATATGTTTGCTGTCTCTTTTATGTAAATTGAATATTCTAATTGATAATGATAACAAAACAATTACCTTTAGAATATTATAATTGATAATGATAACAATACAATTACATTTTCAAATTTTGAAAATCATACAAAGAAGTGATCTTCTTCATTACAAATAGTCAACATAATATAAAATAATCGCACAAGTTGATTGCTTTTACTCTATCTAATACAGTCATACCATCACCTTAACATTTTTAACAGTAGGCAAAAGGAAATAATAATCATAGTTAATACGATTCACTTATTATTGTATCTGTTTAATAGACATACGAAAATGAGGGCGATAACAGCATATATTTAATACCACGTGTAATGTATAATACTAAATGTTCTTGGCGGCATGTTTCCGATATGAAACGTCAGTATCGGTATATTATAATAGACCCACAGTTTCCACTACTGCGTCAAAGGTACCAAAACAATTCCATAAAAAAACAGAATAGTTTGTGAATAATTAAGTATAATTAATTAAGTAATATTTTTAATATTCTAGAATGCGTGTTCCACTGTGGATCATCCTAGCGAAACACAACGATTAAAAAAAAATATTGTGGATAATAACTATGGAAACACATAAATTCGTACAAAAAAATCAAATTAATTTATTTTAATGAATATAATATTTAATATGTATTATCTTACCCGGCCTGAGAAAATATGAGGCCTTTTCTTGTGTATAACGTTAATAAAACAGATACCTTCCCCTCATTGACTTCTCCATAGAGCATAAGTTATAGACTAGTTAACTTTTAAAAGAAATATTCATACGAGTTGTTCGAGTTCTATCCTTTTCGTATGCCATTTTTATTTAGAATTGAGTTAAATATATAAATTAATGTTTATTTGACACAGACAAATGCAGAAGACTTATGAATTGATCTTCCTGTTTGAGTAAGCTTAGCTACATAGCGGTTTACATTCAATAGAAATGGGCCTTGCTCTGTAAAAAGAGGTTTAATGCATGTGCCTAAAGTGCCGTCCCAGATTACCCTGTGAAGTCCACACAGGCTAATAAGGGACGACATTTGCGCCTTTATGATATTATTCGTTTCAAGAAAGTCTCTTCTTGGCAAATTTCAAGTGTAGGCGGAAAGTGACGTGCCTGATTAGCCTGTGCGGACTGCACATGCAAATCTTGAGCGACACTTTAAGCACATGCATTAAACCCCCTTTTCACATAGCACAGCTCATATGTTTTATTGAACATATCGTACTAAAACAGACGCCATGACTATTAGACTGACTGTTCAGGTTTAGTGAAACATTACGTCGGGCAAGTGAACATTCAGTTATGTATGCAGTCGGTCTCGCGTAAACTTCACATGTTATTCTAATTGTATAATTATACATGCTTCTGCATATAAAAATAATTATGAACACTGATTAAATGTTAGGATGTTATATTATTATTATTATCCTTGATTCAGCAAAAGCAGGGCCTTAATTAAACAAACACTGTTGTTAATTTTTACTAAGGTTAAGTTGAACAAAAAAACATATAAGGTTGTAAATATCAAAGTTTTAATACAACGATATTAATAAAATATTATTTAAAGCTATTGATAAAACGACGTTGTCGCGAATTGACTAGCGAATAATTGTAATCGTCGCTACAAATCGATTAATCGAGCATTAATTGTGTAATTTTTGCATTGTTACGTTTTCCTTGACGTGAATTTAAAATGAGTTGAACACTGAAGGCATCTTTCAAACTTCCATTCTTAACGTAGTAATAATTGCCTGTTACTTTCAGATGCATGCATTCGAGGTTACTGCTATGTTTTTATTAACGTCGTTACTTGGTACACATCGAGCGTAAATTATAGTTTTCAATTATGACATGTAAATGTGTTTCATCATCCTGAGGTAAGTTAGGCAATTGCAATATAAAGGACCGACTTGTTCGTAAAATTGTTCACAAGTAGCCTACAGTATACCTACATTTCATTAAACACGGAGTACGAATACAATTACAAAAGTGATTAAATAAAATAAGTCTCACTCTGTGAAAAGGGGGTTTAATGCATGTGTGTACATTTTCGTCCATTATTAGCCTCTGCAGTCCATACAGGCTAATGAGGGGCGACACATTCCGCATGTATATTTTTAATTGAAGAAAGTCTCTTCCTGGCAAAAATCCAGTATAGCCATTAAGAGTCATCCTTGATTAACCGTTGCCGAATTCTAATAGCACAGAGTGGTGCAAACATTTTTTTGTATTAAATCCATTGAACAACATTTTTTCGGGGGTAAACTCTGTTTTATAAACAATTGTATTCAATAATATTGTTCAATTCTGGATAAAAAAATGTATAATGCATCAAGATTAAGTACCTTTTATTGTTTCAATTTTATATAAAATATAATAATATAAAGTAATAGGAATTTCTATCGAATTAGTATTATGGGAGAAAATCCAAACAGTGAATTTATAATTTTAAAATTATGAAAAAAAAGAGATTTGTTTCTATTATATGTAATTGTTTACTTAGTACATTTTGTGAGCAAATCACATGTATGTATACAGCAAATTGTGTGGGATTTTAATGTAAACCATCTATAATTTAAATCATGTGTGCGTGTAAAACTCACGAGTTTTGGGTTCAATAAAAGATTGTAATACAAATAATCGAGACCTGCTCTATTACAGTAGACGAACGAAAATCTCAAGCACACAGTTCGGGTTTCAGTAAGGGATTTCTTTTGAGCATGCGCGGGCTATTAATATCCCCCGCCAGGATGTCGCATTACATTCATACGAGATTTGAAAACATCACACTTGTTTAGCTTTTAATACAAGCAATTAACAAATGTTTGATGTCAACTTCAAGAAAACAAACATCTGTAAGTATCTGACGAAGCAAATTGCGTTGCAGCGTTACAATACACGAAATACATAGAACGTCCGGTAAATACTGCTGTCCGACAAATACTCGCTAACCAGTATAATGGAGGACAAGGTTTGGTTGCGTGAACTAAGTTCCCTTGATTGTATCAACATTAAGGCAGTTTTTATAACACTCAATACATGTATGTGGTTTTTTAGAAATAACAAAGTAAACCGAAATCTATATTCAGATATGAGAAAAAATATTCACACACTAATGAGTGGACCATTATGTACTGATAAGAGGTTTCATCTAAAGTGTAACCGGTCTGCTATCGCAAATGACGTATACATAACGTCATTACGTCAAACATACCAATTTACTCACTAGCTATTTACGTGCATTTCGCTGTTGCGTTACTTCAGTGAGTGTACATTATGTACTGAATAGGCCAAACAAAAGAAATTGTGTGTAAAGGAAATATCAGGAGCATGGAGAAGTGTAGGGACCATCGATTTATATTTGAACTACTATTTATAAAGGCGGTAACCCTTTTCAAATACAATCCGATCAGCAGCATTTTTGCTCGTAAGTATAGTATACCTACTGTCTGTCTGTTTGACAGCATGGCCGCTTGCCAACTTCAAACAATAACCTTCCTCCCTACTTCCCTCCCTCCCTCCCTCCCTCCCTCCCTCCCTCCCTCCGTCCCTCCGTCCCTCCGTCCCTCCCTCCCTCCCTCCCTCCCTCCCTCCCTCCCTCCCTCCCTCCCTCCCTCCCTCCCTCCCTCCCTCCCTCCCTCCCTCCCTCCCTCCCTCCCTCCCTCCCTCCCTCCCTCGCTCACACATCGTCTCATCCCACTTTGTAATATCTTTTAACATTTATGATTGTTTGATGAAAAAATATTAGACCTAAGGTCTGATGATTTGTCAATACCTACTCTAATACTAATTTAAAACTGAAAATAACTTTAAACAAGACTGTATCTCGAAATTTAATGGACATGGTACAATTTATTACATTTCGGGTTTTTATTACAAAAGGGGTTGTTACTGTCAACCCGAAATGTAATAATGCATCGTAACCCACTTTGTAATAAATTATAACATTCAATCAATAAAAACAGGTTGTTACTGTCGATCCGAAATGTAATAATGCATCGCAACCCACTTTGTAATAAATAATTACATTCATGATCTGTTGATGGAGTCTATAAGAACAAAGGTCGGGGGAACAGTCAATACCTACTCTAAAACGATTTAACCATGAAAATAACTTCTAAAAAAGTCTGTATCTCTGATTTAATGGACGTGATAAAATGACTTACATTTCGGGGTTTTATTACAAATCGGGTTATTACTGTCGACCCGAAACGTAATAATGCATCGCAACCCACTTTGTAATAAATTATTACATTCATGATTTGTTGATGGAATCTATAAGAACAAAAGTCGGGGGAACAGTCAATACCTACTCTAAAATTAATTTAAACATGAAAATAACTTCTAAAGAAGTCTGTATTTCTTATTTAATGGACATGATAAAATTTATTACATTTCGGGTTTTTATTACAAAACGGGTTGTCACTGTCGACCCGAAATGTAATAATACATCGCAACCCACTTTGTAATAAATTATTACATGCATGATTTGTTGATGGAGTCTATATGAACAAAGGTCGGGGGCAGTCAATACCTACTCTAAAACTATTTAAAACATTAAAATAACTTCTAAACAAGTGTGTATCTCTGATTTAATGGACATTATCAAATTTATTACATTTCGGGTTTTTATTACAAAACGGGCTGTTACTGTCGAGCCGAAATGTAATAATGCATTGCAACCCACTTTTTAATGAATTATTACCTTCATGATTTGTTGATGGAGTCTATAAGAACAAAGGTCGGGGGAACAGTCAATACCTACTCTAAAACTTATTTAAACATGAAAATAACTTCTAAAAAAGTCTGTATCTCTGATTTATAGGACATGATAAAATTTATTACATTTCGGCGTTTTATTACAAAACGGTTCATTACTGTCGACCCGAAATGTCATAATGCATCGCAACCCACTTTGTAATAAATTATTACATTCATGATTTGTTGATGGAGTCTATAAGAACAAAGGTCGGGGAAACAGTCAATACCTACTCTAAAACGATTTAAACATGAAGATAACTTCTAAAAAAGTATGTATCTCTGATTTAATGGACATGATAAAATTAATTACCTTTCGGGGTTTTATTACAAAACGGGTTGTTACTGTCGACCCGAAATGTAATATGCATCGCAACCCTTTTGTAATAAATTATTACATTCATGATTTGTTGATGGAATCTATAAGAACAAAAGTCGGGGGAACAGTCAATACCTACTCATAAATTAATTTAAACATGAAAATAACTTCTAAAAAAGTCTGTATCTCTGATCTAATGGACATGATAAAATTTATTATATTTCGGGTTTTTATTACAAAACGGGTTGTTACTGTCGACCCGAAATGTAATAATACATCGCAACCCACTTTGTAATGAATTATTACATTCATGATTTGTTGATGGAGTCTTTACAAACAAAGGTCGGGGGAATACCTACTGTAAAATCCTACTCTAAATTCCTACTCTAAAACTGATTTAAACATGGAAATGAATTTAAACAAGACAGTATTTGGGACTTTATCGAACATGGTACAATTGATTACATTTCGGGGTTTTATTACAAAACGGGTTGTTACTGTCGACCCGAATTGTAATAATGCATCGTAACCCACTTTGTAATAAATTATAATATTCATGTTTTGTTGATGGAGTCTATATGAACAAAGGTCGGGGACAGTCAATACCTACTCTTAAACTAATTGAAATATGAAAATAACTTCTAAACAAGTCTGTATCTCTGATTTAATGGACATGATCAAATTTATTACATTTCGGGTTTTTATTACAAAACGGGCTGTTACTGTCGAACCGAAATATAATAATGCATCGCAACCCACTTTGTAATGAATTATTACCTTCATGATTTGTTGATGGAGTCTATAAGTACAAAGGTCGGGGGAACAGTCAATACCTACTCTAAAACTAATTTAAACATGAACATAACTTCTAAAAAAGTCTGTATCTGTGATTTATTGGACATGATAAAATTTATTACATTTCGGGTTTTCATTACAAAACGGTTCATTACTGTCGACCCGAAATGTCATAATGCATCGCAACCCACTTTGTAATAAATTATTACATTCATGATTTGTTGATGGAGTCTACAAAAACAAAGGTCTGAGGAACAGTCAATACCTACTCTTAAACTAATTTAAACATGAAAATAACTTCTTAAAAAATCTGTATCTCTGATTTAATGGACATGATAAAATTTATTACATTTCGGGTTTTTATTACAAAACGGGTTGTTACTGTCGACCCGAAATGTAATTATGCATCACAACCCACTTTGTAATAAATTATTACATTCATGATTTGTTGATGGAGTCTATAAGAACAAAGGTCCGGGGAACAGTCAATACCCACTCTAAAACGATTTAAACATGAAAATAACTTCTAAAAAAAGTCTGTATCTCTGATTTAATGGACATGATCAAATTTATTACATTTCGGGTTTTTATTACAAATCTGGGGTCCGTCTTATCAAAGATCGTACGACAATGTTAACTTACGATTGAATTTTGTAATTTTAAAATATACGTGATTATGATTTGTATGTTTCAAATATAAAGGCTATTTTACAGCTTCTTTGAACATGAATGGAAATATTCAACAAAAGTAATTATAAATGTGACGGTTACGTATATATGGCGCTTCGAAAATTGCATCGTAAGGTGAGAATGTCGTACGATCTTTGATAAGACGGGCCCCGGGTTGTTACTGTCGACCCGAAATGTAATAATGCATCGCAACCCACTTTGTAATAAATTATTACATTCATGATTTGTTGATGGAATATATAAGAACAAAAGTCGGGGGAACAGTCAATACCTACTCTAAAATTAATTTAAACATGAAAATAACTTCTAAAAAAGTCTGTATCTCTGATTTAATGGACATGATAAAATTTATAACATGTCGGGTTTTTATTACAAAAACGGGTTGTTACTGTCGACCCGAAATGTAACAATACATCGCAACCCACTTTGTAATGAATTATTACATTCATGATTTGTTGATGGAGTCTATAAGAACAAAGGTCGGGGGAATACCTACCCTAAATACCTACTCTAAACAGTGTCAATACCTACTCTAAAACTGATATTCAACATGAAAATGAATTTAAACAAGACTGTTTTTGGGACTTTATCGAACATGGTACAATCGATTAAATTTCGGGGTTTTATTACAAATCGGGTTGTAACTGTCGACCCGAAATGTAATAATGCATCGTAACCATCTTTGTAATAAATTATTACATTCATGTTTTGTTGATGGAGTCTATAAGAACAAAGGTCGGGGACAGTCAATACCTACTTTTAAACTAATTTAAACATGAAAATAGCTTATTAACAAGTCTGTATCTCTGATTTAATGGACATGATCAAATTTATTACATTTCGGGTTTTTATTACAAAACGGGCTGTTACTGTCGACCCGAAATGTAAAAAATGCATCACAACCCACTTTGTAATGAATAATTACCTTCATGATTTGTTGATAGAGTCTATAAGAACAAAGGTCGGGGGAACAGTCAATACCTACTCTAAAACTAATTTAAACATGAAAATAACTTCTAAAAAAATCTGTATCTCTGATTTATTGGACATGATAAAATTTATTACATTTCGGGTTTTTATTACAAAACGGGTCGTTACTGTCGACCCAAAATGTCATAATGCATCGCAACCCACTTTGTAATAAAGTATTACATTCATGATTTGTTGATGGAGTCTACAAGAACAAAGGTCAGGGGAACAGTCAATACCTACTCTAAAACTAATTTAAACATGAAAATAACTGATAAAAAGGTCTGTATCTCTGATTAAATGGGCATGAAAAAATTTATTACATTTCGGGTTTTTATTACAAAACGGGTTGTTACTGTCGACCCGAAATGTAATTATGCATCGCAACCCACTTTGAAATAAATTATTGCATTCATGATTTGTTGATGGAGTCTATAAGAACAAAGGTCGGGGGAACTGGCAATACCTAATTCAAAATTAATTTGAACATGAAAATTACTTCTAAAAATGTCTGTATCTCTGATTTAATGGACATGATAACATTTATTACATTTCGGGTTTTTATTACAAAACGGGTGGTTACTGTCGTCCCGATATGTAATAATGCATCTCAACCCACTTTGTAATAAATAATTGCATTCATGATTTGTTGATGGTGTCTATAAGAACAAAGGTCGGGGGAACAGTCAATACCTACTCTAAAATTTATTTAAACATGAAAATAACTTCTAAAAAAGTATGTATCTCTGATTTAATAGTCATTATAAAATTTATTACATTTCGGGTTTTTATTACAAAACGGGTTGTTTCTGTCGACCCGAAATGTAATAATGCATCGCAGCCCACTTTGTAATAATTATTACAATTCGGGTTTTTTTATTACAAAACGGGTTGTAACAAAGCAACACCAATCGAATTAGT
Source organism: Dreissena polymorpha (assembly GCF_020536995.1). Classification (NCBI taxonomy): domain Eukaryota; kingdom Metazoa; phylum Mollusca; class Bivalvia; order Myida; family Dreissenidae; genus Dreissena; species Dreissena polymorpha. Next base: position 58,206,683 of record NC_068364.1, on the reverse strand, counting down.
TGACCCAAAACTAATCAAGCATTCCCCATCCTATTGTGAGTATATGTTTTGTCTCTTTTTGCATTCCAGTGAAAATCTTGTAAACAATAGACATCAGCATTTGTAATTTAATAATTTTTACATAGTTCATTGCATCAAATCTCTGTCTACAATAATTAAACCCCGATAAATATATGAAATAATACGTAGTTAAGTCAATTCAAAGAATTACACAATAAAGTATCAGTGTTCGACCGTAATATAGAATATGGTAAATTGTCATTGTGATTAAAAACAAGCACAACTTAAGCGGAACAATTAAATGGCTTATGAAAGAACGAAAATCATGTAAACAACAATTTAAACAAAGGAACAAAAAGCAAAGAACACACACAAACATGTCAGCACCATAAACAATTAACACAAAACCATGTTCTGTTGCAAAAACAAATATGACATATTTGACGATCGTATATATACAAACGAATTCACAAACATATTCGATATAATATGAATATTTTAATTTACAATTTAAAATTCATATATATATATACAAACTTATTCACCTGCATATTGTAAATATATGATGAATATTTTAGTTTACAATTTTAAAAACATAAATTTACAAATATACAAACAAATTAACCTACATTTTTGATATAATTTGACTACATTAAATTATTGAGACAGCAGACAATAGCACACTGTTTTGACAACTTTGATTAGTGTTGTTAGGTAGATAACAATGGTTTTCAAAACATCCTTTTTTACATAATCAAGACTAGTATCCAATAAATATACTAGGTTGCATTTAGCTTGCAATGTTAAAGATTAACAAAACGTGTAAGGGTTATTTCCCTATAACTACATTTATATATGTATAGCAGGTTATACTTTATGACAATCTAATATGACATGTATTTTTATATAGAAATACATATAAATATATATTTGAAATACAATAACGAGCAGATAGCTTTTTACAGAAGCTCGTTTCAAAATAAACACCAACTTTTCTGGATTTGCACGGCGTAGTTTTTTAATTAACAGCAAGGCCATTATATCGCGATAGTAAAAAAGGTGTGAGTCTTTTAACTTATCCTTAATTAGGGTCCGATCCCCACTGGAAGAGTGGGTCCCGTGGTTCCCGTAGCTGTGATGCCCGGCCCCAATGTACTCATTTGAATCGTCGTGCGTCGCAGGTCTTTCGAAACTCTTCTATCGGTTTAACGCTTAGACACTATCTTATGTTAAATAAAAGGCAAATATTTTTCATCATTAAGTCGTAAACTAACCATAACCTAAGTCGTAAACTAATCTAAAATATGATGTTAATAAAAAAAATAAAATAATAATAGTAATAATAATAATAATAATAATAATAATAATAACATATACAAGAAATACTGTTCTTTCCCATTAAAAGTAATATTTAAGGAACCCTAACCATTACCCTTAAGTATCTCGAAACTTGTTTAGGTATTGATCTTAAAATCCTTTCCACGTCCGTTCCCTTACCTCTGATTCAAGTAGGGCAGATGGCAGTTTCTGGAATAAGAATGCGTACTTAACACTGTTGAACCACCTAACCAGGAACATAGTGCGTTAACCAATCGCCTTGATATGACATAAATATGTTTGAACACGGCAAACAATCCCATCAAAGAAACAATAACCCTTGTGTAAACTCCAGCGGTTATCTCCCCAAATGGAATCACTGTAGCGAGCTGTGCTCGGAACCAGTCAAATCTCTGCGCGGAGGCTTGTCCATTTGATTTCACTTAATGTTTCGATGGACCTTGTTAACTTTATCTGTACGATAATATAATAATCTATTTAACACTCATTCTCAAAATTTCGGCCAATTTTATTTGGTCAAACATGTGAGAAAAAAAATTCTGATTTTACCAGAAATTAATTCTAAAATCGAAAAATGGACATATCTACGAAGCTTTAATACACATAGTTATCATCTACATGTGTTTTTTTTTTCGTCTAAATACCTGCTGGAAACTTTTGTAAATTTACAAGTTGTATTTAACATGACGGTTTGGTGTGCTAGCCAATAACTTGCATTACAGGCGAATCACAAACACATACAGTTTTCTTGTTAATCAAAAGTTACTTTCAATAACTACTGTTTTTTTAGTCAAAACACTTCGACTGCAATTACCTTGTGACATGCTTTTGGTCGTTAATTTGAGAATGCGTGTTAACCTAATATTTATATCTCTATTTGTTCATTTGATTGATAGTAGCGGTCGGCTTCAGTGCACTATGTATTTAAGATTGCTACTTTCGTTCTCACTGTTGGTCAATGTGGGTATGTATATGTATATTTTGATGTTAATATTTTATTTATAGTTAAATATCGGAAATAATAATAATATAATATTAAGTAAGTGATTTGATATGTTCTATACTATTGTTTTGTTTGCGATATGCTCATTTTTAATTATAATGCTAGCAAAGGTTAAACAAATGAGTGTATTGAACATATATGTTTGTTATCGTCATGCGACTTATAACTGAAAAAATATTTGGTGATTAGTAATTTGAGCAAATTTATCCAAAACAAGTATTGTGAAGGCCTTTCTTTGCTCATCGGTATTTTCATCGACTGCTTCACTTTGTATAATTACATAATCCATTCAAATGTCAAAATTTAACTCATGAGGTATTTGCTGTAACTGTTTTATGTTTTGGAGTGCTTAATTTCTCAATGTATGGTATCGTCAAGTACACGCATACAAATCGTGTATAAAACGCATTTAATTCAAACTTTAGATAGCACATAGAATCCCCTAAAGCCCCATTAACATTTAAAATCAACGAATATTTTATAAACTATTTCGTAAAATAATTTTTTACCAAAAACGTCAGTGTTCATTAGAGCAATAGCCAAACTTTAGACGCTAGATGTGGTCTGGTAAGATATATTTTAACATGATATAAAAGGCTCTGTTTTTATATTTTGTGTGGTACAATATTTTCCATTTTAATTTTCCGCAAGTATATATATTTACACGACACTCACACACTAACTTGGTACATGGACATGTATTGACTATACTATGCCACAAAACATAAAAAAATAAAAAGAGAATGTGGTATCTTGTTAAATCTAGCGTTTTACATTTTGTCTATTGCTACAAGGAACACTGATTTTTCAAGGGTGATCTTTATTTTTCGATTTTTTTTTACGAAATATTCGTTGATGTTGAGTGTTAATGGGGCTTTAAAAAATAAATACAATTTTATTGCAATTTTTACCATCATTTAGCTGCGCAAGCAGTGACCCTTTATGCAGACACGACAGACTTGTCAGCTGGTTACTCACCACATCTGACATGTAACCATAACTACAACCCACTCGTCTCGTGGTGGCTAAATGGCGAAATAGTTCTGAGATCGCAAGTAAACGGAGAAGAATGCCATAATGAACCAACGCATCCGGACTATCTGGCCGACTGTACTTGTACAAACTCAGCGCACACATGTACACTTAAGGATTTGTCCTGGTCTAACTTTGGTGACCGATGGGCGTGCTCTATTGGAACAGCACAAAGTAACATTCTGACATTAACATTGCCAGGTATTTATGACACCACATTTAGCAATACATTTATATGTTGCACTATAAACATTTGTCCGTTTACATATAGCAAGCACAACATATATGCCAATGCTTTTTTCTGCACATGATTGACACTGAAGTAAAGTTATGTCATACATTCGCAACCCTAACCCAAACCGGACATCCCTTAGATCATAATGAAAGTCAGGTTTAGAGGGGATTCCCATTTAGACGCGAAGTATTGTAACCAAGTATATGTTAAGTCTCTGAATGGATAACGATTGAAACACACATATATACGAGTTAAAGTATCTATGATTGTATCTCATTAAAGCTCCATTAACACTAAAAAAACTCAACGTATAGTTCGTAAAATATTTCAAACAAGAAATATCTTTAAAAATATATACGGCGTTGATGTTGAAATGTTTGCGACCAGTGAAAGAAGATGGAATGAAGCGACCATGTATTTTAATGAAGGTAATAAGATAATATATTTAACTGTATAAACAAATAAGAAATGAAGAACAAGAAGATGTGAAATTGTATATTTTCATGTCAATAAGAATTGTAATGACTAGGTTTTCATAATTGAACGAGTTATACATTGGTTTCAATAGGAAACAAAAACATATTTGCCACTGAAATACTATGAACATAACGTTGGAATGAAATAAAAGATAATGTGGTATAATATGTAAAGATGTTACTATAATGTAGACATAAAGTACTCAATATTGCATGCATCATAGAGATATGAATGTTTTGCCGAAAGACAGAACTTTATATAAAAATAAACAAAACGAAGTACAAATATACATATTTACACTAATAAAAACGAAAAACATTGATTAGAATAAATCTAAGACAGATATATTTCCAACACCTATATATTTCCTTAGTATCGGTGGCTACCGCCCTCAAACCCCCACTTTGTCGATAGTGATAAACAACTGCGTACCGGTATAAAAAATAAACAAAACGAAGTGCAAATAAACATATTTACACTAATAAACGCAAACATTGATTAGAATAAATCAAAGACAGATATATTTCCAACACCTATATATTTCCTTAGTATCGGTGGCTACCGCCCTCAAACCCCCACTTTGTCGATAGTGATAAACAACTGCGTACCGGTACAGTACAATCTAGCCTGTTTTTGTAGTGTTTAATGTGACCGCTGCGGCATATAAACAATAGCTTCTTTTAATTGTAGAGACATGTGATTTATGCTATACTGCTTCGTAAACTAAGGAGAAACGTTTCGATGTAATGTTTAGAGGATGTTTTGTATCATGACAGTTTTTAATTTATTGTAATTTACGTGTAATTTATAATATATTCATATTTCAGTTCAAATGATATGCATCCAATGTTTACGTGATTTTTGTATTATTAGCCTATGCACAATTCGGATTTATTCATTTGGGACCTATTACGAAGAAAGATCATCTAAGTTCAAAAATGACGTTAAAAAGCTACGCCGAAAAATATATGTTCACATAAAAGCTCCGTATTCCTTATAGCAATAGGCAAAATATCATTGGTAGATGTGGTCTTGTAAAAAGACTTAACAAGATACAAAATGCTCCTTTTTATTAGGTTGTAGTAAAATGTATTCAACACATTTTATTGTAACAATTTTGTGTTCGTTTGTCCTATAAATAAATATTGATCCGAGAAATAAAAATGGAATATATTTTACTAAAAAAAATATAAAAATTAAGCACTTGTATCTGGTTAATTCTATTTTACGATAACATATCTAACGTTGAAATTTTGTACTATAAGGAACACTGATGTTTTATGGGTTAACTGCATTTTACGAATTTTTTAAAGACATATTCGTTGATTTTGAGTGTTAACGTAGCTTTAAAAAAATGTATTTCAATATTTACCATCATTCAGCTCCAAAATCGGTGACCCTATATGCAGACACGACAGCCGTGTCAGCTGTTCACTCACCACTTTTGACTTGTCACCATGACAACTACCCAATCGTCTCGTGGTGGCATAATGGAGAAATAGTTCTGAGAACAAAAGTAAACGGAAGAGACTGCCTGAATACCCCAACGAATCCTGATTATCTCACCGACTGTACATGTTCATACACAGTGCACATATGTACACTTAGGAACTTGGACAGGTCTAACGATGGTGACCAATGGGCGTGCTGTATAAACGAGTCGGATGGTACTGTTATAAAAAGTAACATTCTGACATTAGAATTGCCAGGTATTTATGACACCATATTTAGTTTTTCTTTATACGTGCGGCACTAAAACATTTGTTCGTTTACATCAGCAAGCATAGCATATATGTCAATGCTTTTTCTGCATATGATTGACACTGACGCAAAGTTATGTCATACATTCGAAACCTCTAAAACCGGACATCCACTGTATCATAACGAAAGTCCGGTTAAGAGGGGATTCCTGTTTAGACGTGAAGTATTGTAACCAAGTATATATCTCTGAATGGTTCACTATTACAAAACACATATAAACGCGTTAAATGTATTTAATATTATTTCATTCAAGACCCATTTACACTTAAAATCAACGAATCTTTTGTAACATATTTCATAAAATTAAGTTTACACATGTTAACTCAGCATTCCTTATAGTAATAGACAACTTTCATCGCTAGATGTAGTCTTGTAACATAGATTTAACAAGATACAAAATTTTCCTTTTTATTTGTTTGTGGTACAATATTTTCAACACATATTCACGTACCAATTAAGTGTTCGTGTGTCGTATGAATAGATATTATTGCAGGCAATTAAAATGGAATATATTGTACTACACAAAATAAAAAAAGCATTGTGTATCTTGTTAAATATTTTTAACCGAAACACATCTAGCGTTGACATTTTGGCTATTGCTATAATGAACATTGATGTGTATGGGTAAACTGTATTTCCAGAAATATTTTACGAAATATTCGTCGATTTCGAGTGTTAATGGGGTTTTAACAAAATAAATACAATTGTATTGCAATTTTACCATCATTCAGCTCCCAAATCAGTGAACCTATCTGCAGACACGACAGACGTGTCAGCTGGTCATTCACCGCATCTGACTTGTCACCATGACAACTACCCAATCGTCTCGTGGTGGCTAAACGGAGTAAAAGCTCTGAGCGCGCAAGTAAACGGAACAGACTGCCTAAATACCCCAACAAATCCAGCTTATCTGGCCGACTGTACGTGTACACAAACAGTGCACACATGTACACTTAAAAACTTCAACACGTCTAACGTTGTTGATCAATGGGCGTGCTCTATTAGCGATTGGGATGGTACTGTTATAAAAAGTAACATTCTGACATTAACTTTGCCAGGTATTTATTACACCATTTTTATATATTTATTTATACATGTGGCACTAACATTATTTGTGCGTTTACATCTATCATGCACAACATATATGTCAATGCGTATACTGTATATGATTGACACTGACGCAAAGTTATGTCATTTATTCGAAACATCTAAAACCGGATATCCACTGTATCATAATGAAAGTCCGGTTTAGAAGGGATTCCGGTTTAGAAGTGAAGTATTGTAACCAAGAATATGTCTCTTAATGGTTCACTATTACAAAACACATATAAACGAGTTAAATGTATTTAATATTATTTCATTCAAGACCCATTTACACTTAAAATCAACGAATCTTTCGTAACATATTTCATAAAATTAAGTTTACACATGTAAACTCAGTATTCCTTATAGCAATAGACAACTTTCATCGCTAGATGTAGTCTGGTAACATAGATTTAACAAGATACAAAATTTTCCTTTTTATTTGCTTGTGGTACAATATTTTCAACACATGTTCACGTACCACTTGAGTGTTCGTGTGTCGTATAAATAGATATTATTTCGGGCAATTAAAATGGAATATATTGTACGACACAAAATAAAAAAGGATTGTGTATCTCGTTAAATATTTTTAACCAGAACACATCTAGCGTTGACATTTTGGCTATTGCTATAATGAACACTGATGTGTCTGGGTAAACTGTATTTTACGAAATATTTTATGAAATATTCGTTGATTTCGAGTGTTAATGGGGCTTTAACAAAAGAAATACAATTGTATTGCAATTTTTACCATAATTCAGCTCCCAAATCAGTGAACCTATCTGCAGACACGACAGACGTGTCAGCTGGTCATTTACCGCATCTGACTTGTCACCATGACAACTACCCAATCGTCTCGTGGTGGCTGAATGGAGTAAGAGCTCTGAGCGCGCATGTAAACGGAACAGACTGCCTGAATATCCCAACGAATCAAGCTTATCTGACCGACTGTACGTGTACACAAACAGTGCACACATGTACACTTAAGAACTTCAACACGTCTAACGTTGGTGACCAATGGGCGTGCTCTATTAGCGATTGGGATGGTACTGTTATACAAAGTAACATTCTGACATTAACTTTGCCAGGTATTTATTATACCTTTTTTAGTTATTTATTTATACATGTGGCACTAACAACATTTGTGCGTTTACATCTATAAAGCACAACATATAATTATTATGTCAATGCGTATACTGTATATGATTGACACTGACGCAAAGTTATGTCATATATTCGAAACCTCTAAAACCGGACATCCACTGTATCATAATGAAAGTTCGGTTTAGAGGGGATTCAGGTTTAGAAGTGAAGTATTGTAACCAAGTTTATGTTGAGTCTCTGAATGGTGAACGATTGAAACACACATATATACGAGTTAAATGATATTATTTCATTAAAGTCCCATTAACACTCACAATCAATAAATATTTCGAATAATATTTAATAAAATAAAGTTTACACATACAAACTCAGTATTCTTTAAAGCAATAGATTAAAATTGCATTGCTTGATGTGTTTAAACAAGATTAAACAAGATACAAAATGATTTTTTATATTTGTTTGGTACAATATATTCCACACATGCTGATGTACCAATTTAGTGCTCGTGTGTCTTATGAATAGATGTCGTTGGAAGAAATTAAAATGGAATATATTGTTCAACTTAAAGATAAAAAAGCATTGTGTATCTTGTCAAATCCAGAACACATCTAGCATTGAAAGTTGAGCTATTTATGTACGGAAAACTGATGTGTATGGGTGAACTTTATTTTTCGGTATATGTTACACAATATTCGATGATTTTGAGTGTCAACGGGGCTTTAAACAATAAATACAGTGTTAATACATTTTTTACCATCATTTAGCTCCCCAATTGGTGACCTTGTATGCAGACACAACAGTGGTGTCAGCTGGTCACTCAATACATATGACCTGTCACCATTACAACGACCCACTCGTCTCGTGGTGGCTAAATGGAGAAATAGCTCTGAGCGCGCAAGTAAACAGAGGAGACTGCATGAATACCCCAACGAATCCAGATTATCTCGCCAATTGTACTTGTGCAAACACAGTGCACACATGTACACTAAAGCACTTGTCCTTGCCTAACGTTGGTGACCAATGGGCATGCTCTATTAGCGATTGGAATGGCACTGTTATAAAAAGTAACATTCTGACATTAACATTGCCAGGTATTTATGATATTATATTTAGTTGTCAATTTATACATGTGGAACTAAAAACATTTGTTCGTTTACATCTCGCAAGCACAGCATATTCTTCAAATAATGTTTGTTCTGCATATGATTGACACTGACGCAAATTGCAATCCTCCTTTACCGTACATCCACTGTATCTTAACGAAATTCCGGTTTAGAGAGGATTCCGGTTTAGACGTGAAGTATTGTCACCAAGAATATGTTGAGTGTCTGAATGGTTAACGATTGAAACACACGTATCTACAAATACAAATGTCTTTGACATTATATCATAAAAGTCCCATTAACACTGAAAATCATCAAATACTTCGTCAAATATTTCATAAAATTAAGTTTACACATACAAACTCAGTATTCCTTATGGCAATAAACAACATTTCATTCCTTGATTTGGTCTGGTAACATAGATTGAACAAACTACAAAGTGCTATTTTTTATTTTTGTGTTGTACTAAATATTCAACACATGTTCATGTACCAATTGAGTGTTCGCGTGTCGTATGAATCGATTTCGTTGCGGGCAATTAAAACGGAATATATTTTACTACAAAAAATAATAAAAACGCATTGTATATCTTGTTAAATCTAAGTTAACAGAATACATATATCGTTGAATTTTTGGCTATTGCTATAAGGAACACTTATTTGTATGGGTTAACTGCATTTAACGAGATATTTTACGAAAAGTTCGTTGTTATTGAGTGTTTACGGGGCTTTACGAAATAGATACAATTTTATTGAAATTTTTACTATCATTCAGCTGCCCATTTGGTGACCCTACATACAGACACGACAGACGTGTCAGCTGGTCGCTCACCACATCTGACCTGTCACCATGACGACTACAAAATCGTCTCGTGGTGGCTTAATGGAGAAATAGCTCTGATCGCGCAAGAGAACGGAGGAGACTGCCTGAATATCCCAACGAATTTAGATTATCTGGCCGACTGCACGTGTACAAACACAGTGCACAAATGTACACTTAAGCACTTGTCCAGGTCTAACGTTGGTGACCAATGGGCGTGCTCTATAAGAGCTTCGGATGGTACTGTTATAAAAAGCAACACTCTGACATTAGAATTGCCAGGTATTTATGACACCATATTTAGTTATTCATTCATACATGTTGCACATAAAACATTTGTTTGTTTACATCTAGCTAGCACTACATATATATCAATGCATTTTCTGCATTTGATTTACACTGACGCAGAGTTATGTCCTATTTTGGAAACCTCTTAAACCGGACATCCCCTGTATCATAATAAAAGTCAGCTTTAGAGGGGATTCCGGTTTAGACGTAAAGTTTTATAACAAAGTATATGTTGAGTCTCGGATTGTTTAACGATTGAAACACACATATCTGCGAGTTAAAATTTATATGATATGATTTTAATTAAAAAACTGTTTGTATTGGGAATCATGCATCTGACTCCAAATCGTATGTACTGTATTTTCCAGAAAGTTTAACATGTTAATAAAAATGTTTATTTCTACATATATGAAGTGCCCCTATTCCTCTCAGTATTACTATTCCAATGAAGCAAACAATCAAACACGTGTAACTGTATCATAAAGAGAATCTTGGTTTTAGTTTGTTAAGGCAACTTCTACATAGAGGTTATGTTTTTACAAATACTATTTTTGGAACTGTTAAGAAGGCCACTACAGGAATATGTTTATGAAACATCATTGTTTGTTTTTTAATGTGTTTATTTGTGTCATCTTAAGTAAAAGTTTGCTTTTTCACAATGTACCAATTTGTGAAAAAAGTAATTATGTAACGACTTGTTACAAATATTTTATTTAAAAATATCTTTTTTTTTATTCAATTCGTGTAGATAATATAACCGTGTCTGAAAATAAACGGCTGAGCATTTGTCCGGGAAATTTCATTTCCTGGAGTTCTTTTTTCTACCAACAACATCTACGGGTGATCGAATTATCGACAATGTTTATCCGGATGCTGTTATTTTTAAGATTCTAGTAGTCCTCGTTTCTACTTTACCTTTTGAAATTTGACCATTATGCTTAACTGTGACATATTGTCATCTAGTGTAATCTCTGCTTAAATATATATTAACGTTCATCCAAGATATACCAATATGCAGAACAGTCAATTGTAAAATACAAAATAAAGTTTATCAATTATTATGTGATGAATCGATGAATGTATGACATAGTAGTGCGTCAGTGTCGCATATTTCTCGTTTTCCATGCAAAAGCAAAATATTATACTGCTTGCATTAACTTAGGCATATTTTGAAAGCAATTAAAACGTTTAACTAATGCAGACCTGGCAAAAAGGTACAAACAGATCAAATAGTTGTCCACCTGCTTTATTGCCAAAGAAACATCATTAATTAAATATACATTATCTCCGGACGGCAGTGTATGTCTTGTTTTTTAGCCTTGCTTACATTGTCGTGAAAATCGTCGAAAAATTGAAATATTTCCTTATAAAAATAGAAATGATAACTTCAAAACATTTGCTCCAAAGTGTTTTATGTATGAAGTTTTCCCTTCTTTAAATGAAAAATATATATATTGCTTTTATATAAATTATACAGTAAATTCAAATAATATTTTATTTTAAGAATTGCCAAGAGGAAATAGTGCAGTGATTGCTGGTTCAGTAGGTAGCGCTGTTGGTGGACTTATAATCATCGTTGTTGTCGTTGTTATGGTCATCATATTAAAACGTAGAAAAAAAGGTATATATCTTTCACATTCTCAGTTTTTTGTACAATATGAATGTTTCTGGCAATATGCTTGTTATTCATGTCTAATTATATCTCAATAAAACTTGGATTACGAGTGCATTCGTAAAAAACATGATATATAATCAACAGTACGTTGATTATTTTCGTTGCTATTTATTTTTCAAAGCCGCATCACGCCAGGAATGCGAATACTTCGCTAAGAGAGAACAACAAACGCCACGCGCGAGAGGTAAGTTCCTCTGTTTTATTTAAAGTTATGTCCTAAAGATTACTTATTAAGACAAGACACATGGTCGAGTTGATAAATGGTGTATCCTTTTGTATTGGGGATACACAATTTCACGGAAGAATGGTACAGTTTTGCCCAAAAAATAGAAAATTCGATCGGAAAACAGCATAAACTGGATGAACTGTAAACATTTTAACAAAATAAAACTACATAGAATTATTGCAAGATATTGTTTGCTATTACAGCATGTCGAGTAATCACTGTGCTTCAAATGCTGAAATTTTGATAGTATTCAATGAAATATAAACAAAGATAGTGCATGTTGTAATAGGTGGCATACATAACGTTGCAGGCACTTTGTTTACCGATAAAGGGCACTTCAGATTACGGAGACTTTCAACAAAGCGGGCACTCTAATAACTGAGTTTTATCTTCTACCTTAAATGCATTTATTTATATTATGGCTATTCATACGAAACATTTTGAAAATATATTTTTCAAAAATCACATTACTATTAATCTATACTATGTTTATTATAATTGCAATTTTCAAATAAGATAATATTTATTATTAAATAAATGTGTACATAATGAACTTGTTTTTTATTGGTAACTTGAGATTCAGAGAAATGAAAACACAACGGATAATGCGGATCAACACAATCGTGTTTAATTTTACTTATAGCAGGGCTCTAGATAACGGTAGTGAAGGGGTCTTTATGAGGCAAATACACATTTGTTCTTCATAAAATCCTATGTCGGTTGTGCTTATTTGAATCGCATCATCAAAACGATACTTATGCGTAGCAACAAAATTAAAAAGTGAATGGTAAAACTCCCTTAATTTTGAGCCCTGCTTATAGGGAGCACTTCCCTTTACGCAACGCTAACGTTTGCTCGAAGTGCGATTCACCTTACCCTAAATCACTGTATTGGTTGAGTTTAAAGAAACACGGGTAAAATTAAATCGTAAAAACAACTGATTCTGGAAAAAAGGAATGCGTACATAAAATGTTTAAATGTCATATTATGGAGTCAGTACTTAGTATACCCCCACAAACGAATTTTAGGGTGCTATATAGGATAGAACTTGTCTGTCTGTCGGTCGGTCGGTCCGTATTAAGTGTCCGCTCTCTCGGTTTTCATCCGATCTTCACCAAACTTGGTCAGAAGTGATATTATCTCTGAGAGGCAGTTTAAGCAGAGTGATTATTCATGACATGCTATCTAATATACATGTATTAGTAAATAGCCTTAGTACCTTCATTTGGGCATAAAGATAAATGCTTTAGATCAACCGTTTAGAACGTAATTTAAAATATATGGTCATAAAGATTTTACTCATTAGACATATCCAATTTGTTTAACATTTATCTTTCACATTTATACCAAATCATAATCATATTTCAAAGGGATAAGAACATGCTTCGGTAATTCGTTTTTTTATTTGCGTACTAAGTACATACATTTTTATTTATTGCCTGCTTACTTTAACAGTATTCCACAGCGAAGTCTGCATTTTTGATTCACAAAAAACGGGTGTGTTATATCTAGAAAAAAGTGTCTAGATGTCGAGAAACGAAGTGCCATTGTTTTTTAGATGATCGGTAAACGAAGTGCAGATGAAAAATGTGCACGCGACTCTTCAAACATTTGAATTTTCTCAAATACATTAGTAAACTAAAATGTAACATGTAACATTACTGGATATATTGATCTTTTATTTCGAATAGTAAGCACGTTCTTGATTTATTTCCAAGTATGTTCATTTTGTTAAAATATGTACTGATCATTCAATTCATGCTGATTATCAATGGAATTTTTTTTTTTATATATCACCGTTTTTCCGCGAATTTCTTTCTTCGCAATACGAAGTGCTATACCATTAATCACCCAAACAATGTTCTGTGTCTAAAAACCAAATAAACAGAACATAAATACAAAAAAGCTGAAGAACTCACCTCTCGCGCGTGGCTTTTGTTGTTCTCTGTTAGTTAAGTGCGATCCGTCAACGAAGTATTCGCATACCCGGCGAGCGCATTAACACTCAGAGTCAACGAATATTTCGTGAAATATTTTGTAAAATAACGTTAACCCTTACAAATCAGTGTACCCTATAGCAATAGCCAAAATAAAATTTCAAATTTAGATGGGGTCCGGCAACATAGATTTAACGAGATAAAAATTGCTTTGAATTTCCCGAAACGATATCTTTTCATACGACACTGACCCGCACGCTAACATTGTACATAAACATGCCTTGAATATATCATACCACAACAAATAACAAAGAGTATTTTGTATCTTAATAAATATTGGTGTTTTACATTTTTTGTTATCAATTAATTTTATTTTTAAGATATTCGAAGCGGCAGTGATGTCAGTGAAGTTGGAAGTGATTACTGTGTAGTCGGTAGTCGGCAAAATCAAAACATGTGTTAGGAGATATACGTTTTATTATGTGTGTAATGTACCTCATGTATTGATGTTCTTAATGTATGTGATGCTTCATTTACTTTAAGCTAACACAATAAATAAAAACAATATATCCAACAAATAAAGAATAACATTAAAATGCGGACTCGAAGTGTGTAATTTGTGTGAGTTTTATCAATCAAATATTAACACAACTGACAATATGTTTTAGGAATGCAGTTACATTCAAGAATTATGGACAAAACTGCAACACTTTTTGAACATTCTGAACGTGAACATTGAAATAAAATTAAGCAAATAAATGGCCTTTCTTGGCATTATCGACAAACAGTATACAATAATGTTCTGAATTGTATACTAATTTTATTGAAAACATTTATATTTAACATTCAAATTAAAAAGTGCATCCCAAATTGTCATATTGTTATTAATTATCTTAAAATACAAATACAGAAAGAAGTATAAATTGCCCTTAATAAAAACAAATAGGAAAGAAATAATCAAAATGCATCCACTTCGTATAATATTGTTCAACCAACAGAACTTGTGATATTCTTTTAAGTTACATATTAAATTGTATATAGGTGCCCATGCTCTCAACAATTGGAACTTGTTTATGTTTAAAACGTCAACCACAACATACTAACAATGTGTTTGAAATGCTTTATATCTTTTTTTAACCGTTTAAACACAATCTGTAGTGTGTGTATGTGTGCCAGTGCGTGCGTGCGTACCTGTGCTCATGTCTACACGTCCGAATGAGGACATCCATCAGCCTACACAGCAACAAATAAGGAATCGATGTCCATATGAGGACGTCATCACTCGTCAACATAGTAAATATGCTTCAAAATCCTTATTTTTCCCCATAAAACATAAACAATTTGTTCAGATCGAAGAGTCCCATATGTCGTCCGATTCCTACCATTGTTTTCGTGTGTATCATCTTTGTATTCCTCGACCATTTTCCGAATCTTCAGTTATATACACACGATAGACTTGCGAATGCGCACTCATGATGTGACGTCATCGTTCAGTAAAATGGTGTAGCCGGTCGCCATTTTGAGAATAGGATTTCAAAAAAAGAACGATTTTACAAATAAAATGGTATAATTTGAAAGTTTTGAAATTGTATTTATGGTAATATGATGGTAAACATCTGCATTACCATTAGGGACATTATTTCGTGACTGCGTTGATCCTTTTTGTGAAATAGTGGGCACTTATACTTATCTGAACTAGTTTTATGGATTGAAAATAGCACAATTGGGACAGAGATTTATTTATATTGTAAAGTATAAAAGGGTTACTTATGAGAGGCATTTTTTTTTCCGAGCTTTTTTGATTCAACAGTATCAGCAAAAATCTTCACAAAATAATTTTGTGAAAGTTTTGGATTTCTCATCAACCCGGACAATACCTAAATCTGGAAACCTGACAATTACTGTGGTGGCATGGTCGATCCACTTATACAATGAGATGATATTGATTAAATAATTATAGAAGCTATATAATTTTATCGGGAAAAAACGTATATGTTTGATGAATATATTAATACATGTACGGAACAGACCAGATTTAGAAAAAATAAACATGTCGATTTGATAGCATAAGTTACTCCCGGCCAATAAATATTTATTTCATCTACGACCTGGTATATTTTTTTAAGTTTTAGCACAATTTGTCGATTGCTCTAAGAACATTAAAAATGGTTTGTATGTCTTAAGCCAATATTTTTCCAACAGATCTAAAAATAGATACAGGTACGTGTAAACATTCAACATGTCGGACAAAATGAAAATGACATAACAAGGGCTAGAAAAGAACCATCAGATATGCGAAATTTTAAATTTCTTTACGGAATTGTCTATGTCCAAAAACTGTGCGAAAATGTCAATGCCCCGAAACACGCAGACACGACCAGCGGGACCGTCGCCAGGGAGTGGAGTGGTTTTCCATAGACCGTAGACGAACAACCGAACGAAGCGGGCCACACTGCTGCAGTGGGACTATCGACGCGAGACATAGACCCCCTACTCCCGCAGCGTCCGACTTCCTGACTGGGGCTCTCTGTTGAAAACGTTTAAGTTCTAATTTCGAGCGAAGTACAAAATGTCAACAGCCCGATTAGAGGGACCGTCAATGTTCAGTTCGAATTGCTCCCCTTTGACGGAGTCATTTCCAGTGGTTTCCCTTTTACCGTAGAAAACAAAAGTCTACGAAATTGTTCAAGTATCAAAAGCAACCAGCCCGATCAGCGGGACCGTCGCAACGGCGTCGTTAAGTGGGACCGTAAGCAAACAACCGAAAGGAACGGGCAACACTGCTGCAGTTGGATTATCAACGCGAGACAGAGACCCCCTACTCCCGCAGCGTCCGACTGCCTGGCAGCCACCAGCCCGTTTAGCGGGACCGGCAAGGTTCAATTTGAGTTGCTCCCCTATGACGGAGTCAGTTCCAGTGGTTTCCTTTTGACCGTAAAAAACAAAAGAGGATTGCAGTTGTTTCCCCTAGACCGTAGGCAAACAACCAAAAAAAGCGGGCCACACTGCTGCTGCAGCGGTACTGAGACCCCCTACTCCGACACGACGGTAAATAGGCGAGAAATGTCAATCCGAATGCGAGCGAATCCTGTCCGTCAGCGTCGAAGGCCGGGCCAGACCATGCTCCCAGCAAGGTCTATGCAAAATGTTCAAAGTCCCCAAACACGCAGACACGACCAGCGGGTCCATGTCCTAAAAAACGAAAAAGCAAACCCCTCCCTTGGACGACTGGTGGACTCAACTTTTTCATAAAACTATTCGTCCGCCTACCAGTCAGTTCACCGCGCTGCACCGAGAGACTCCGTCTTCGCGTGACTTGGGGAGAAATGCCCGTCTGAATGCGGACAAATCTAGTCGAAGGGCTACGCCAGGCCAGTTTGTGGACTTTGAGTTAGTCATGCGACTATGTCTACTAGTTATTTTATCACCGCGACTGCACCGAGACCAACACTCCCGCGTCGACGTGGGGAGAAACGCCCGTCTGAATGCGGACAAATCTCCTAGTCGAAGGGCTAAGTCTCAAAGGATCGAAGTGTGGTAGCTGCTCTGCCTACGAACGACACCCCGAACGAGAGCTAGGTCGTCTGCGGATGATTTTACATCGCTGCTTTCGCATGGGAAAGATCTCGCTTAGTCCCGTGGCGCTCGTATTCGAGCGGCCCGCCGAGCGGCCGCATGCTGTGGCTGAACCGACACGCAGTAATGCGGGCGTATCTTTGCCTCCCGGAGGCGGCAGCGAACAATGTATCGTCGTGCCTATCGGGCAGGCACCTAAACCAAATGTCTGAACCTGCGGTTTTTCTCGTACTGAGCAGGATTACAATTGCGACGACTCTGTGTCAATAGTAGGATAAAACTAACCTGTCTCACTACGGCCTAAACCCAGCTCACGTTCCCTGTTAGTGGGTGAACAACGCTTTGCGAATTCTTCTTCGCAATGATAGAAAGAGCCGACATCGAAGCATCAAAAAGCAACGTCGCTATGAACGCTTGGCTGCCACAAGCCAGTTATCGATGTAGTAACTTTTCTGACACCTCTTGCTTGAAACTCTCAACTGGTCAAAATGAGCGAAAGACCGAACTTTAACGGTCCGTATTCGTACTGAAAATAAAGATCAAGTGGGTTTTTGCTCTACGCGAAGTTTCCGTCCTCGCTAAGCCCACATAGCTAGAACTAGAGTCAAGCTCAACAGGGTCTTATTTCCCGCACGAGTTCCACAGATCTTCGCTCATAATGAGGCATCGGACATCAAGCTCGCACTATGATGTATTGGAACTGAGTCTAGATGCCTCTATTTCTCACAAAAGAAGGGCACCAGCCCCGAGGACGCTCAACAGGCGTCGCAGACGTCCAGCTTTTATTGATTAAAGTATGTTTTGTGTGTCTTTGATTATTTTATCACTATTATATTGCTTATATATATAAACGTTTTTTAGAGCAGATATATGATACTCTGTCGAAAGTGAAAGGTCTAAAAATTTATTTATATACGAGAGTTGCCCAAATTCACGAACAAAACAAACAAAACACATGAATAATTTATTTTCTAAACACATTTTATTGCAACAAATGCTCTATATGATTTTCATGGCAATTGTAAATCGCCTTGATATGCTTTTGCCACGATTTGAAAGTCTTGTTGATGGTAATTTGTTCCAATTTGCGCCATTCGTCCTTCAGAGCTTTTTTGAGACCAGAAAGTGAGTTGACTTGTCGTTTCTTTAAGCGTCGTTTAGAATCCCCCATATACCAAAATCCATTTGGACCGCATCTTAAAACTTTGGCAACCATTCTTTGAGTGTTATGAACTTAGTGATTGATCTTTTAGAAAGTTAACTGTGTGTTTGGAAGTGTGGCTAGATGCACTGTCTTGATGGAACGTCATGACGTATTTACCCTCCGGAAAGAGTCTCGGGACATCATATCGTATAAATTGTTTCAGAACTTTAATGATATAGTATTCTGAGTTGACCTTAGTCTCTTTCGAGAATTATTCTTATCTCTAATTTACCTCTGGACGATACAGCAGCCGATGCCATGACGCCACGGGCGAACGCATCACGTTTTACAAATTTCAGTTTATCGCCAACGTTTTCTGCCATTCTGACATAACATACTCTTATTCTTCCATAACTTCCACAAAGATAAAGCATCGCCTCGTCAGATGTAACAAAATCTCTCCTCTTGTCACATTTAAGTTTAGATATATCTTCCAAAACCTGGCCCCGCGCTTCTGAATATGTGTCAATTTGAGCTGATGAACCTTGAACTTCTTACGTAGCTTTACTTTCAAAACATTCCTGATAACGTACTATACTGCTCCTTTGGACATTCCTATGTCCAATGCCACTTTTCTCTGGGACGGCGAATCGATTTTAGAGATCAAGGGACGAATTTTGCATACGACGTCAGGTTTGACCTTATATGGTCGTCTACTTAAACGCTGTAAAGTAGCCTCATGTAGCGAAAGTAGCGAAAAAGTGCAACTCTCGTATATTAATAAATATATTTATTTATTTAGGACGAACGGACGCACGGACGGACGGACGGACTGACAGACAGACAGACATTCGCATAATGTAAAAAAGTGGACTCTGACCGCCGTTTATTCCTTTTTATGTTCGATTAATGATTTCAATAACAAAACACGTAAAAAAAAATTTTTATTGAAGGTTATCCAACGATAATCGATTGATCGTCGCTGAAATATAAAATATAAATCCGCTCAGTATATTCACTTATGTTATTAATCTAAATTAAAACACATAATTGCAGTTAAATAAACTAAGAAAGCTAAATGTAAATAAAATGCGATTATATGCGGTTGATTAATTACACAAATATTATAAGGTTGAAAAGCTCAAACGAAGCAAGAATATAATAATTTGTATGTACCTGCTATTTATTTGATAGTGACCTCAATAAAAAAGTTTTCGAATCTTTACTTTTTTTAGATATCCACTTAATAATAAGTAGGTACCTTATATTTTAGAAGGCATCTTCTTAATCCGAGTTCGAGTTTTTAACTTGACTTTAACTGTAGGCAATAGATAATAGTGCTAAATGAAATGACATTATTCGCGCATTCAATTTTTCTAAAGCTTCATCATACATACATACACGAGTTCACAGACTGGCTTGAACTGGCGACTACATGGAAGATCAACCCAATGGTAGTTGTGCGAGGCAACAATAGCACCGCAGTTGGCTCCAGTACCGTCGTTTGGTTGACCATGATCCCAGTCTGTATATTCCGCACGCTTTTCCGAAGGATACCAGGTCCAGATACCTTCGTTTGTCCCGTCGGATAGTCCTATCCAGTGCTGTTGGTCTGAGAGCACATATGTCAATAGTTATTTTCCTTACGCAGTATGTCTTATGTTAAATAAAATACAAAATGCTGCAACAGTTCTTCTGTCTGAATAAAAAACACACTCGGATTTGTGAATTCTGAAATAACGCTTTTATTATGCTGGTGCAGGCTATGCTCCATATTGTTTATTTTAAAAGTGTGATTGATTACATTATTCACATTTAATGATATTGTTCTACACATATTGTATACAAACGTTGTTTTGAATCTACATTTAATGTCTATATATGCTCAATTGTAATTGGCTTTAGCCAATGGACTTAATGTCAATTGGCTTAAGTCAATGGACTTAATAACCTCAAATCGAAAAGACGTCTCGTCAATTGAGTGTAAAACTGCGATAAAAATGCCCGAATGTAGTAGGATTTTAGTAGAAAAAATAGATAAGATAATTAATATTCATTTTTCTAATTCTTACAATTTTTCACTTACAGACCTTTTTTCGTATATTTTCGGGGAGTTAAGTTGAGATATAAAGCGTATTTTAATACGAAATAAACGCTTATAACATTTTACCGATATGGCTGGAAATTTAGCGTCATTAAGTAAATAAACAAAAGTAATAACGGTTATAGTTTAAGCCTAGTATAACGAGTGTTTACCTTCAACATCGTTTATAAAAGTAGTTCGTTCTTACCACTCAAAAGCATCAAAAATCCTCTGAGAAAATCGCTCTCGTCTTTGGACTCAAGGTTTACCAGCGAAGCACCGTAATGTTCACAATGCCTCTAAAAATGTTATAAAAATCAATTAAACATACAAATAAATTGCGAACACATTAAACCAGGGTTATATGTACCTATCATATCGGGTCGTCTGCATAAAAGGCAGAACAACGTGTATAGTAATGAGCAAACGTCGTGTGAACTAAGTCAATACGAAATGCAATCAATATAGGAACAAGTAAAAGCGAGATGATACGATTTTGTAAACTATTTATGAATTTATATAAAAGTTGTCAAATAACTTATTATGTATATATTTCAATATAAATTGAAACAAAAGTAAAGAAAAACATGTGTCGAAAAATTAGAAATAAGCCAGATATTTAATTCTGAAATCGAAAATGTCTGTACAGTCGAATTCGCCAGCAGGTATATCATGCATGTACGATGTGAATCTAAATTTTGTTTGACGGATCATTTTAGATTCCTGCAATAATATATGTTTATACGACACAAACACTAACTCCTCATAAAAAGACGAATGCTTCGGTTATTGTAGGAACATATGTACAAAATATTTTCGTCACAATCGGCTCGGGGCGCTAATTTGTCCTTGCTGCATTTTATGAAAGTTGTCTTCAATGTATAATTTTTCTTGCCCATTTTGTCTTATTGTAACATAGTTTATCAATATGTTACAATTTAACACGTGTAAAATATAGTATAATCTTGCTTTGAGATTCCTCATATCCGCGTTCCAAAAATACGGATAATCCTACATGCCTTATATAATTAAGGACAACATAATCACCGCTCACATTTGGCAAAAAAGGTATTAAAGTCCGTTTAAAATGCCATGTCTTACACAAAACGACCGTACCTTCTGTTCGTTTAGATCTTCACGATGTATGACAGAATTATATATTTAACGAATACCATCAACGTCGAACAGTGACTTGAAATATATTGTTCGTCATGCTGTTACCTGCGAATCCAAAAAGTTGTAAGCTGTATGTCCAAAATGGTAGCACGAGTGCTCGTATCTCACCCAGCCGTTGGGACATACTGATTCACAAAATGCTGCAATTAAACAATTAAGAGTTTACAACAATATATTGTTCGTGTGAAATGCACGTGACGCACGTGTTGAAAAACGCTCGTACTCTTGAGGACTGAACGAGTTTTCATGGCCATATAATAAATATTGTTAGCAGAGCATATTACAACGAACCTATATGCATATGTAACGGTTGTATAGAATGTTTATGTAAGATTTGCTCTTTTTTAATCTTATATTTTATTAAAAATAAACTATCGCTTACATAAACTAAATGTAAATCATTACCGTGTACAATAAATCAATTAATGAAGGTATACTCCTACAACATATGTTGTGTATTTTAGTGTTATACAAATACGTCTAAAATGAAACTAGAATTATTTCAAATATTGAAATTACAATAACGAGTAACGGGATTATCATGATAAATATTTACATACCAACAGTTACATACCAAAAAAAGAAAATATAACCGCGCAAAATAGTTTCGTATTCATACTTGACGCACAAAAAACGGTATTTTAATAGCTCTAATTTGTATCGCTATAACATAGAAATCCACTTTGGGACACGCTTATCTTTCACACGTTTTGTACACAATTAATTAGTGTTAGAAACGATATCTTATTGTCTGTTACACAACTTAATTAAAGGACGGAAACGGCACTTGACGGTGTTTGATAGTAGGAGGCAAAAAAGTACACCATTTTACATTAACAATAGAACATGATGGCCCTAAAGCGTCTGGCCAAGTTTCATCAATATTGAGGCATACATGTGATTTTATGGTTGCATTACAGTGAATTGTAAGGTTGAAAATTCGGAAAGAGTGTATGACCAGGTAAACCAGAGTTTAGGACGGTAATAATCCAGATTCCAATTTTGCTTACATAGTGTAATAAACATCATGACCAGTCATATCAAAACAAAGTTATAAACGTAGTTTCTTGTAGGATTCATGTTTTTTTAAATAACATTTCACCTAGTAAAATCTGGCAATACAGATATGAGAAGGAATTCCCCATTTTTTGTCATTGTCTTTACTTTCGATTTTGTCATTTTTAAGTATAATTTGATGTTACGAACAATACGTTTCGTTGTTATACTTGTAAACGGCGTCTTACTGGGACACGAACAACAATATTTTATTGAACTACTACTCTGTATAATTACGAATATCTCTGGTCAAATGTGTTCATGCATTTTAAATATCTTCGTACATTATGAACGTTGCAGTTGTTTTGTTCACAGGCATACGAACATTGTGTATTATTTATCATACAATGAATCATTTTATTCACAAAATGGACACCATGAAGCGTATTCACATGTTTTCTCGCTTCAACAACTATCTTAACAAAGCGCTCTTTTGCACAATATTGGATTTGCCTGGATTCAAACTTAAACCAATATAAAATGAAAACCAAACCTTTGTATGTACAGCATTCGATGAGATCGAACTCAAAAGTTATGGGCGAGTACAAGGCAAAAGCATGATACAAATTCGATAGCATTGGACTTCGTTTGGTACCTAAAGTTTTTGAGATAATTCACCATGGTATATAACCGTTTCCAGTGCACCACCGTTATGATGCGCATCAAGACATTGTTATGTTTGCGGCTTGTCTGCATCGAACGACTAGATTTTCGAAATGATTAGATTTCAATACACCATGCGGTACAAAGCGAATTCAGGCTACTCACAACATCCGAACACATCGCCTGAGTCCGGGATATTTTCGAACTGACAGATGCATTCTCCGACTTATTTTGGTACTATATCAATTCATACCTTATGTTCAGATTGAATTATGATTTCTTCGTGTAAAAGTGTTCGTATTTTGTTTTAAAAACAACTTAAAATTGAAAAAAAATTGTACCTAGAATAAATATGAAATAGAAGAGACAAAGAAAATTTCTTTAACGATTTTCATGTCGTAATATCTAATCAGATGTTTGTAAAATGCATAACCGTTGTGTCTTGGTCAGTCTTGACTACAATTGAATGGTTTTCAAATACTTTTTACAAATGAATTCCGTTGAAATGAGCATAGTAAGGATATTTGCAATCAAGAAAATGTATAAGATTTAAATAATATATTAAAATACTTTAACCTTAAGTCATGAATAGTTCTAATTTATTAAACGTTATCGTTAGCGTAGGGTGTACTTGAAAATGATGTATTGCTACCTTTTCAAATGTCTGAACAGGCTTTCACAAGAATTAGCTTTTTCCTCAATGTTGAGGAGTGCGTATCTTCTGTATTCCGCATTCATTATATTGTTAAAATAATGACTTAAAAGATTCATAAAAATACATCATTCAGCCTACTTATACATACATATATCACTACTTGATGATGGCTTTGGTATCTCCTCGTTGTATTCGGTAAATGCATCGTTCCCCAAGGGCTGGCTTTAGGTATCGTCTCCTCGTCGGTTTTGGTAATTGTATCGGTGCCCGAAGGGCTCGCCATAGCTGGCATCTCGTCGTCGTATTTGGTGATGGTATCGGTGACCTAAGAGCTCGCCATAGCTGGCATCTAGTCGTCGTATTTGGTGATGGTATCGGTGCCCGAAGAGCTCGCCATATTTGGAAATTGTATCGGTGCCCGAAGAGCTTGTCATAGCTGGCATCTCAACGTCGTATTTGGTAATTGTATCGTTGCCCGAAGAGCTCGTCATAGCTGGCATCTCGTCGTCGTATTTGGTGATGGTATCGGTGCCCGAAGAGCTCGCCATAGCTGGCATGTCGTCGTCGTATTTGGTGATGGTATCGGTGCCCGAAGAGCTCGCCATAGCTGGCATCTCGTCATCGTATTTGGTGATGGTATCGGTGCCCGAAGAGCTCGCGATAGCTGGCATCTCGTCGTCGTATTTGGTGATGGTATCGGTGCCCAAAGAGCTCGCAATAACTTGCATCTCAGCGTCGTATTTGGTGATGGTATCGGTGCCCGAAGAGCTCGCCATAGCTGGCATCTCGTCGTCGTATTTCGTTTTGGAATCGGTGTCCGAAGAGCTCGTCATAGCTGACATCTCGTTGTCGGATTGAGCTGGCGTCTGCTCGTCGTATTTGGTATTTGTATCAGTGTCCCAAGAGCTTGAATAAAACTTGCTGCTGTATTCCTCCGACATTTGATTAATGTTGATGACGATTTGATACTTCGTGTCATCCGAATTTGTCCCATAGGACTTTGATATGTATTTGATGTTCTTGTTTTCAGATTCGGTATGGGAGTCGGTCGGTTCGATACTCGATTTTGACCTGCTATTATTTCCATCACTACGTCTACGGCAGTTATCTTTCTTACCACCACGTCTTTTTGCGCCGTCATGGGCTGCCACTAAGGGTGGCTTTCTGCCAGGTGGTTCGGTGCCGTCATCGCGTGTCCCTATAGGTGGCCTTTTTCTTGGTGGTTCTGAACCGTCATTGAGTGTCCCTATGGGCGGCTTTCTGCCAGGTGGTTCTGAGTCGTCAATGCGCGTCCCTATTGGTGGCCTTCGACCAAGTTGCTTTGCGCCGGCATTGAGTTCTCCTATGTGCGGCTTTATGCCAGTTGACTCAGCGCCGTCAGTGAGTGCCCCTATGGGTGGCCTTCTGCCAGGTGGCTCTGTGTCGTCATTGGGTTCCCCTATGGCCGGCTTTCTGCCAGGTTGTACAGCGCCGTCATTGAGTGTCCCTTTGGGTGGCCTTCTGCCTGGTGGCTTTGCGCCGGCATTTAGTTCTCTTAGGGGCGGTTTTATGCCGGGTGGTTCTGCGTCGTCATTAGGTGCCCCTATGACCGGCTTTCTGACAGGTGGTTCTGGGCTGGAATAAAGAGAAGTTATAGCCGGCTTTATGCCAGGTGGTTCAGTGGCGTCATTGAGTGTCCATAAGGATGACTTTATACCAGGTGGCTCAGTGGCGTCATTGAGTGCCCCTATGATCGGCTTTCCACCAGGTGGTTCTGCGCTGGCATTGAGGGACATTATTTCCGGCGCCATGTCAGGTGGCTCAGCCTCGTTATTGAATGCCCCTATGGCCGGCTTTCTTGTAGGCTGTCCTGCACTGGCATTGACTGCCCCTATTGGTGGCGATCTGCCAGATTTCTTTTCGCCGGCATTTTGTGCCGCTATGATCGGCTCTATATTAGGTGCTCCTGCGCTGGAATTGAGGGACATTGTTGCCGGTTCAATGCCAGTTGGCTCAGCGTCGTTATTGGGTGCCCCTATTGTCGGCTTTCTGGTAGGTTGTTCTACGCTGGCATTGAGTACCCCTATCGGTGGCGTTCTGCCAGGTTGCTTTGCGCCGGCATATAGTGCCCCTATGATCGGCTTTGTACCAGTTGGTCCAGGGCTGGTATTGAGTGACATTATGCCCGGCTTTATGCCAGGTGGTTTTGTGCCGTCATGGGGTGTCCCTATGGTCGGCTTTCTTTCAGTAGCTTCTAAGCCGTCCTTAGGTACGACTGTGGAAGAATTTCTGTCACGTACATTTGCGCCGTTCTGCACCTGTGTTGTATGATTGGCGGAAAACTGGTACACATGCGCAAGGAGAAAGAAGACGAGGTAAATTGATACGTGATGTCGTTCTTGAACCCTTGCTTCTCTATTTATATCGTGAAGAATAATTCAACTTTGTAAAAACATAAAGTACAAATATTACATATACTTGTACACTTTAAAGCTATTTGAACACGCATATTTAAGATTTGCCACACGTCCACTAACCTCTTGAATACATGTGTCATTTGGGAGAACAGACCATAGATTTGCGAACGATTTTATACTTTTATAGTGTGCTACAGGGATTGAAGTGTCACTCATTAAAATGTTTAAGTCATGGTGTATATAGGCTTTCATTGCTCTTGTAGCTACCGATAATGTACTTAACATACGCGCATTGAACACGCATATTTAGTATTTGCCACACGTCCACTAATCGTTGATAGAAACCTCTGTTAATGCAGAAATATGTAGAATATACAATTATGTGTTATCACTGGAAATGTCTTTTACACAGAACATCGATGTATTCATGCAGATGAGAAATTTTAACAGAGCGCTTTTTGGCTTGACGCATTTAAAAACAATACTAGTTTTGATGCCAAAAACCAACGATAGGACAGGCGAATGTATAATCAATGTACTTATAACGTCGCCGCGATCTCACCAGCCCACTTGTTTTGGTCGTTTCCGTGCTGCTGTGAGACGTCGCGAGACGGTTGTTCGTTCATGTCGTTGTAAAGCAATGGAACAACGTCGTGGGCGCGTACAATCGGGCTTGGGCGGGTGAGATTTGAATGACAATGTGACGCAGCACGACTTTTAGGTAGGTTAATTTATTGAACAATTGAGTGTCTAGCTTAAGTTGACTTTAAATGCGACGGTGTAACGTTTGAACCGACGATATCACTGTATGATTGTCATAAGTGCAGTAATACAATTAATATTATAAATTTTAGAGTGACGATGTTATTTTCTGTTATTAATTCAAGATGGAAATAATAGTACAATGGTTATTTAATGATAAATTGTTGAATAAAATTGCTGCGACCTATTGTGAGAAAGGTTGATTTTCACATTTTACTGGGTATCTTTTTAATGGGGACGAATAAAACATTTAACCAATTTATGCCTAGCGTCTAGAAAAAAAGGCCTTGGCAAACAGCGTAGACCCAGATGAGACGCCGCATGATGCGGCGTATCATCAGTGTCTGCGCTGTTTGCTTAAAGTAATTTCTGTAAGAAATATTATAAACATAGAAATAAATATACAAGTTGCATTCACAACTTTCTGGAACGTACACCAAGGTTATTTTGATGATTTCGGAATAAAACCTTGACCAAAATGCGTCACTTATTTTTTCAATTAGAGAGAGCAAGACAGCGAAGTTTTTTTATAAATATTTTATGTTTTTAAGCTCACATCTTATACGCGTTTATGATCTGTAACGATACTTTTAATATTTCCTCCTATTTATTTCCACTTTTTGTAATGTTGTTCTAGGAGGAATTGTTACAAAGCCAAATATCAGCATAACAAAGAGTACGTTTACTTTTCAAAAGCTGTAGTAATATGAGTCGCGTTCTGAGAAAACTGGACAAAAAGCATGTGCGAAAAGTGTCGTTCCAGATAAGCCTGTGCAGTCCGCACAGGCTAATCAGGGACGAAACTTTCCACCTTAACTGGATGTTCGTGTTGAAGAGACTTCCTTTACACGAAAAATACCATAAAAGCGGAAAGAGTGGTCCCTAATTAGCCTGTGCGGACTGCACAGGCTAATCTGGGATGACACTTTACGCACATGCATTATGCCCAGTATTTCAAGAACGTGGCTCATATCTGTCGATCTTCGTTTTATGAAAATAGTTGATGTTCTCGAGAGTTGGAAGGATCTCAAACCATGCGTCTGCTTGCGATTTTCTGTTTCAATTAAAACGTTTTCCTTAAGTTTTAAAATGCTAAAAAGTTGTAAAATTCGAACAAATGAATATTGAAAAAGCACTTTTATTGATTAAAAACCATGCTAAGCTATATTTTAAGTATTAAAAACAAAGAACCCTCATAAAAACCTAAAGCAACAACTAAATAAAGAATGTTGACTTACGATAAGCAGCCTCATGATGCACGATATCCTCTGATTATTCTATTTGTTAATCAAACGCAGAAGTGGAATAAATTAAACACCAGACACCACCCATTTATATAGCTGAAAGACACGCCTCTCTAACAATACAAACATCACAAATTATGGCGTAACTTTCACCACAGCCAATTATATAAAAGGCTACTGAAAGGTTAACATTCACAATTTAATGGCCATGAAATTAATTGGCAGTTCGTTGTTTGCTTAAAACCCTTAACCATGGTCACAATATAACACAATTAGGTTTTCCTTAACCCATTTATGCCTAGCGTATAAAAAAGGCCCTGGCCAACAGCGAAGACCCAGATGAGACGCCGCATGATGCGGCGTCTCATCGAGGTCTGCGCTGTTTGTTTAAAGGAATTTATGTTATAATTATTCTAAACATAGATTTAAATATGCTAGACATCCCTAATTTTGGAAATAAATTGATCCAATTTAGAAGGATGGGAGAGTCCACTAGGCATAAATGGGTTAATTTACATGAAACATACTTCTCTGAGTGCCTATGTTTTCAATGGCTATTAACAGGTGTTTTTTTAAACAGCTACCGCTATCTTACTTAGTATTCGTATGTTTGTATTCTGTTGAACATTGAATTATTTCATAAAAATGAGATTTTACGACGTATTCAACACATTTTTAACATCCCTAGCTGTGCATATTTGTAGAATATACAGTTATGGTTAATATAGCTCGGCATCGACATGCTAGTAGTCTGAATAAAACTCTAGTACATCCGAGGTTCATTAATACATGTAATTATGCATCTAAGCATCATTTTCTCGTTGTCTTTTAACAAGTATTAACGTATTGGAGGAGATAATTTACTGTTGCTTCGGGTCTTTAAATGAGCTTTTGATGTTAAACACATATAACGTTGTTGTCTCATGAGGTTTTGTGTCATAATGTTTAGTGCAATATTCTCGGTGCCGCTACTATTACACGTCCGATAATAAACGTTTGTTGTTAATGATTTTTCTGTATTGTTTCTTTTAGGGAACATCGAACACATTAAGAGAATACGGGATTGTGTATTTTTAAATGATGCTTTAAGACGATTTGCAACGCTGTGTTGTCTTTCTAAGCCTTGACTGTACTGTTTGAAGAAATTTCTATACTCCCTCATCACAACCAAATCATGCGCTATTTGTTATCGCTCAGAAATAGTTCAACTTTTAAACGATAAGTGCAGAAAGATAATATACATAACCATGTTATAATGACATATGTAATATTCATTAAAACGGTTGTGTGTGTCAAAATTTGTGATCATGCTCGATTTTAATATTTTTATCAAAACTTACGATTGCTATGATGCTAAAAAATTCATATGAAACACAAATAATTACGTTTCTGTTATTTGTATTATTATATACTCTTTATAAATGATTAATAATATAAATCATATAAGTAAAAATATTTAAAAGATTTCGAATTTATTTTCAGCTAAAAACAACATAAGAATATCTTATAGCAAGCCAAAGGAAACATTCTTTCACTAATTTTGGCCACTCTGACTTCATCAGTATTATTCAAATATGTATGTTTTTGAACAAACTAAGTTCTCGAAAACAATTCGCATTGTATACCAATTATTGTGTTTGTTTCTTTATAGAAACCACGTGTTTCCTTTAATTTTGCTATATTATAAGCCGTGATATGTGAAAATGGTGTTTAATGAATCTGCGTTAAATGTCGTTCCAGATAAGCATGTGCAGTCAACTCAGGCTAATCAGGGACGATACTTTCCGCCTAAACTTGATTTTGCTAAGAAGAGACTTTCTGTAAACGAAAAATATCATCCAAGCGGAAAGTGGTGTCCCTGAGTAGCCTGTGCGGACTGCATAGACTAATCTGGGACGACAATGCACTCACATGCATAAAACCCCATTTTCACAGAGCATAGGCTAAAATGTATATTTACTGCTATCATATAGAGGTTGCTAGTTGTGGCACAATGGACATGAGTTAAACACCATTTCATGATTTATTGAATGAAATCAGAAAATCTATATTGATATGTTTGCGATTTTTGTGAACTTAGAGCCGATGATATATAGATGTATGAGATAAATATAATGTGTGTTCACATTGCAATTGTGTATATATTATCTAACTGCATAAACTATTTCCATTGAAGTACTTATTTAAAACATGCTCTGGTCTTAGAAGAAAAGAGGGAGCCTTCTGATACACTACTGGCATTCTCATAAAAATGCAATATATTTGTAAAAAGAAATAACAGCAATTTCACTACATGTTTACATTTTCTCTGACGCATGAGCATATATATTTGCCTTATTGCTTTCATGTAAACGACGACGAACTGTATATGATTGTGGCCTAAACACACATTATGTTCTGTTTCTTTAGCTTCCAGATGATTTTTTTGTAAGCATGATGGACCAAGTAGTATAAATTATGCTCATTTAAATTGGTATAAATATTTGGTTTCTTCAATAATTCCGAATACTAATGGAATAACAATAATTCCGAATACTAATGGAATAAATATGATTTGAACGTCCGTTGGGAGAATGAAAGTAAAACTGTCGGACACGAGGAAAACCGAACCTTTAAAATAAGAAAATAAGCTATTTTTTTCAGATTTTGTTTTCTAGCTGATTCGTAGAAATGACGAGGTGAATAATCACCCGCCATACGATAACCTTAAGCGGACAATCGCAGTTGGATTTTGGCTTGTACAAAATAAGATAAAACAATGGGATGCTTTCCATTTGACATCAGTATGGCTCAATTGTGAATTGCGTGATAAAAAAAAATCGTTATTAATCAGCTCGTAATGACGACACATTATATTGTATACTTTTTATTTCTTCATACAACTTAGTAAATCGACAAAATATAAATCGAAATTACGACAATTATGTTGTATTTACGAATATTAATGTCATGACCACGACTTAATATGTAAAACGACCAGTGTTGTTTGCCATTGATCTAAGAGCCGCGTCATACAAAAATGAATCGTATGCTATAGCGGCCAGTGCAGCCAAGAGAAATCAGAAGCTACCCTATCCGCTATTACACCACGGAAGATTGCGTAGACAGCGTATCTTCTAAATAGTCTGCTCAATTGGGTCGGCTGGCCTTGAGCTATGCTGGTCGAATATTGCATAGAATGAGTGTAGATTGTTTAAAAACACAACGTTTCCAAGCTCAATCAACACAGGCCCATGCACCTATAGCGCTGCACTATACATGAGTGAAATAATGATCGTATGGTGAAACAGTCTAGCAAACAAACGTTATATTCTTTGCGGGGCTTTTACCTTAGAAACTGCTTTTTTCTCCGGTTCTCCGCGAGAATCGCTGTTAATGTTATCGTCCGCCATATTTGGCAATTTACAAATGTTTGCACCACGTGCAAACTAATTTGAATTTTCACGGCGCAACTACGTTGACACCTTCCACTATTATCGTATATTCTTCGATAAATGTCTTATATATATAATTATCAAAACATACAACGGATTATAACAATTTACGTCGACAAATTGCACAAATGTATCAAACTACGTTTGATTGCAAATTCACTTGGCGACTAGCGGAAGCACACTGATGCGCATGCGTAGCGGATGTACTATCTTTAACTACCGTTTACGTTCTAATTAACGAAATGAAATTAATTAATTCAAGAATATCTGTGATTGCCATGTAATTTCCACGTAATCTTTAATTAAAACAATATATGGGAAATATGTGATATATTAAATGTATGTAATAAGCATGAATAGTACATTACATTAGAAGGTATATCAAACATGCACTATAACATGGTTATTTTTCTTTTCATTTTCAGCCAAGAATTAAGGTGTTTGTAAAAGAAGTAAGAACTATAAAACAAATATGAACAATACTTTTTTTTAAAATAAAACTAACCTTTAGGTATATTATCATTGCAAATGTTACTATATTTTTACATGTTTACTTTTGATCTAAGGATCGCAATTTGCAGCAGGGTCGATTAAACAGCAGTAAGTCTAAGTTTGCTAACACTTGAAAAAAATCATTTATTTTGTGACTGACAATTTAGACACGCTAACGTATTCCCCAAAGTAATTTTTTAAATATATCTAATTCATCTAGATGTATAAGTTTGTTGTTGATACATACCCCGATGTTGAACTGTGACCAGAGAGTTCAACGACTAGCATTTGTATACTGTAGTTTGAACCTTTAATTATTACAATTCAACTGCGTAACTACTTAAATCTTTCGTGTGAAATAATAAATTGATCAAGAACACGCGTCTATTTACCAATATTAAGCGGCCTTAAATGTCCGCTGTCTTCTTTTATTCATCTGCAAGGTTGTATTACCGTTATCCGTAAATAAAAAACTCAGCTGTGATTTGTCATGCGCAATTACCGGTAAAATGTTTTCGGATAAAACACAACTGTCGGACAATACAGAGTCATTAAAGTATGAGAAAGTCTGTGCATATGAAAAATAAAAGTCTCATAAATTTATATTTGCTTAAAACGTTGGTGTCAAAATTGAAGACTAACAAACTTAATTCATAGTAATTACGGTATAATATGCGCAATTAAGGATCTCAGATTATTACTTCTTTTTTCAAACGCGGTACGTCCTTAAAGCACATGGTCCAGCAATTTGCGTAAACTTTACGTGAACGCAAGGGTTGGGTGAATTTCACGTTTTTCGCGTTTTCCCATCACACTAGAGGCTTCCCTATCATGTAAAACAACATAATAGTCTACACGACTGATACATCCTCCTGGATTTAAACAACTAGCCTGATCTTCCGTAGTTATACTATCCGATGTCCGACTGAAGTTTAAATCCGTTTATTAGGTCAACTATCGTTCAGTAAACCTTCCGGGGGGGGGGGGTGTAACTTCCTATATACGGGTATATAGGGGTGTGCCGAAAATATGGAATGTGTTATTCGACTAAAATTATAGATATGGGTATGGTTTTGAGCGTCTAAGTATAGATATGGGTATTGAAATCAGAAATGCGCTTGTATATAAATGCATATAAATTTGAAAGTATCAGTATCAAAATGGGTATGATATATTTCATTCTTGTATGTAAATGGGTATCAAAAATATATGCAATTTACAAATAAACATATAAAAGCAAATTCAATAAGTAAACTGTATTAAAATGATAAAGATTGAATTCTAGTATGATATGGGTCCAGTTTATTCGAAAATCTTGTATTGAAATGGGTCAACTTTCTCAATGGTATCGTATACAAATGGGTATGCTTTTACAAAAATCATGTATTAAAATGGTCTACTTTATCAGAGTTCCGGTTTAAAAATGGGTCACATTTCGGAAATCTCAGTCCCCCCCCCCCCCTCGGGGTTAAACTCAAGATTTTATTTTCCATATATAAAAGATGTTAGCCAACATTTAATGCATTATCTTTTCATCTTTGATTGTATTCCTTTGAGTTATGCATGCCTAATATTGATTTGAAAATGAATGTGTTTCAATACAAATATTGCAAAGATAATTATTTATTCGATAAAGGTGCTTGTTGATCAATTTATAATATAGGAAGGTAATTTCATAAGGTGTCTTAGCTCAGTTAATATTAAATACCACACAATACCTGGAAATAAGACAACATTTTGTCTTATTACCAGGTATTGTGTGGTGTAAATGGTCACTTGGTTGTTTCTTGTCTTTCTGTGTTCATTTGCAGAAATATGACAATGAATTTATAAAAAATGAAGCTCATTCTACTACAAGAAAAGGAATTTTGTATTATGGAAGTGTTTTAAGTTAAAATGTAACATTCATGTAACACACATAGATCCTATTTTAAAGGTAACTGGCTTTTGGGGATGTCAAATGCAGTAGTCTGTTATATCGTATGGAGAAATTGCCATTATTACAATATGCAATAACAAGTCATCAGAACAGCCTGAATATTGTCGGGTTAAAATGCTGAAAGAAAGAAAAAGAATTCACATATGAAACATTATAAATCGCATGCTTATATGCCTTCTTTTTTAAATTCCATGAGGCCTTTATATTTTTTATCTAAATTTAGAATAGCATATAATACATATCACATGATTTAGTGTTCATCTGATATGCTCATTTGTATTTTCAATTTGGCCATGCCCAGGAGGAAGTGACTGAGTTATGAGGTGCAGAAGAAGCACAAGCCATTTCCACTTATTTCGCCAAAACCACTTGAAGTGGGAGAGTTAACAGATATTTGGCGAGCTGCCTATCTCTGTAATCTACGTCTCTGATAAAACTAATTACTGCTGCTATAACACCATTCACACGAAACTTCATATATGGATAGATCTCACTGATGAGAAGTTCAGTGCACAAGAACTATAGCTATAGCCCCTGAATTAGTATATTTATCTCGCATTTTTATTTTTCTTGGTTGCCTGTTTTCTTGAAATAACAAGTTCATGATTGAAATTAAGTTTGTATTACATTTAGAAAGGAAATCATGCTGCTGATATGGGTTTATAACAATATGTTTCAGTTTTGTGTGGTATTTTGCATTGTATACACAAAAATGAAAAGTGATCTAAGTCCTTGATGTAAAATGTCTGATTGTTTGATTGATTGATTCTATTTGGTAAAAATATGAACATAACATAGTTACAAACATAATGCAGACAACATGAAATATATTATCACAGCAATATACATAGTAAACCATGGAATGCACACACACTATTAAGGATAACACAAAAAAGAGAAAAATGATTTTCACTTGTTTCCATTGTGGTCCTTGATATTGGTGGCAGTAACCATGAGACAGTCATGTATTAAATATTTAATAATTTATATGTATCAAATATATACTGTTTAATATATCAAGTATATTACTGATTAAGTTATGACAAATATTATCACATGTACATTATATCACAGAAGTTGCTTAAGAAAGTATCACACTGCATATGTAGTTAATAAACACACTTTGTAGCACACTAAGAGTTTGAAAATAAAATAAAAATAAACATGAGATCATTGCACCATAATGATCAAAAGATTTAAAAATGCATTACAGTTTTTAAAAGAACATAAAATACATACTAAAAATTATACTATAGAAATCTATAAGGACTGTAAAAAGTGTTTTTTGATGGCACCCTTGAAATGATTAGGTTCGATACATCCCTGATGTTTTGTGGAAGATTGTTCCATAAACTGATACCATTATTTGTAAATGTTTAAGAACCAAAACTACCTACTCTTGGTTTGGAAAAACGACCAGAGTCTACAAATGTAAAATTATCAGCAAAATGATCAGCTTCTGGCTGAGCTACCATATTGGACCTAGTACAACGATTATGCACACCAGACAATGGCTTAAAATGCTCACCCATATACTCTGATGCAAGGTCATTTTTAACCTTATGTACATGACTTAGTATGACCTGGTCTACTCTTTTTAAAACAGGCAGCCAACTTAAGTATGAAAACTGTTCTTGACCACCATGGGATCTGTTCTCCATATTCAGAACAAATCTAATCACCTTGTTTTGTGTAGTTTGACGCCTATTTTTAAGTGACTGAATAAGACCAGGGTACCAAAAGGAGCAGGCATAGTCAAAGTGGCACTGTATAAGGGACATGACAAGGAGTTTTCTGGTGTGCAATTTTAAGAACTTACTTTTTCTGTATAGAAACTTGAGCCTGGAGTTTGCCTTTGTAATAACTGACCTAGCAATGGTTTCACCAGACAAGCACTGGTCCAATATAGCACCTAGGTACTTAACAGAATTTGATGGAGTAATTGACACACTATTGCAAGAGACATTTAAATGAGGATTTGACCTTAGTTTGGGCTTTGAGCCAAACAATATGGACTCCGTTTTACCAAAATGTAGGGACAGGTTATTGTCAACTAACCACTCACTAATAAGTTCGAGATCACTAGAAAGAATGGATTCAATTTCTGAAATGTGTTTACCAGCTACCAGGATGCCAGTATCATCAGCATAAAGTAAAATTTTATTTTTAACCACAGCGGCCATGTCATTCACATAAATTAAAAATAAAAGGGGACCTAAGATGAAGCCCTGAGGAACACCACAAGAGATGGAGGCCTCGGAGGACACAGTACCCGATACGTCAACAACCTGATGGCGATCGGAGAGATAGGAGGTGAACCACCTGACTGCATCACTATGGAGACCAATAGCCTCAAGTTTCATTATTAAAATACTATGATTGACAGTATGAAAGGCCTTCTGTAGGTCTAACAATACCATACCAACCATTTTGCCTTCTTCCATCTTAAAACGAACATGATAATCAGATAAATGGGTAAGACAGGTGTCTGTAGAGTAGCCGCGCCTAAATCCTGATTGATAGCTGTACAGAAGCTTTCTGTCATTCAAATAACCTTCAACTTGGTCATAAATTAATCGTTCAAAGATCTTTGAGATGATGCTTAAGACCGCAACCGGTCTGTAGTTACCAACCTCAGTCTTAACACTTTTCTTATAGAGAGTCTGTTTGTTTAGAGAAAAAGAAAGCACAGGACCTAACGTCTGGGATATCATATCCTTATCAGAAATAAATCGTTAATAACTGCAACTGCAAATATAACTCAAATGTAAACAACATCATCGATTACATTGGAGAAGTGGTGTTGTGTCCCATTATTGAAACTGCTTGTGTTGGTTGTTCTGTAGCCAGTACAGTGTGTTTCAAGAAGATTCCCTAATGTCTCTGGCACTCTGCTAATAACGCCACCAGTGCACGGTGTTCTTAACGATAAAAGACAAACAACTACAGTAACAAAACAATGAACCTAACACACTGCCCTATTCAGGCATTTTGTGTAAAAACTTGCTAACTTTCTGATAACCGCCACGATAAATCAATTGCTAACATGAAGATGCATCCATATTGTATTTTATACAGAAATCCAGCTGCCAGAAAATAAGGTTTGAAATATATATTTGTTGACGCAATAGATTGCTATACTTAACCGTATGACTTATACCCCATTAATAAAGTCGTTTACTGTCATAAGTATATTAAAACGTGTTCGTACTCGCTGCTCGTCATGTATGCATGATTTTGTATTTCTTTCTGCATTTTATATTTCATTCAAATTATGTTATTACATGTAATTCGCGCTATTCCCCGAAACCTATGTTCCTTTGGCGATGGCTGTATATGTATATATGTATCGATGCACTGGACAAACATTTATGGTAAATATTTAAAAAGTTATCACATGCATGCATGTTCTTGCTAAAATGTGGTTTATTTCGTTTTCCGTATCCTTCTTTTTCTGTTTATTGTCTTCACGTGATGTTGCTGCTGCTCATCCGCATAAAGTTGGCCTTGATGTTCGTATTCGTGTTCGCTCAAGCATGGTATATACATGTATTCCATATACACTCCTCTCACGAAGTCTTAGTGTTGTGATAATCAATATCACATATTTAATGCGTTCGTGATATTATATATGTTCTAAATAATTAAATTCAAGAGAGGAACGCTTTTAATCATCGAAGGGTCGTATATAAATACGTTTGTGGTATTTGCGTCCGTATTCGATGTCATTAAATACAAGATACCGGATTTAAGAGCTACAATTTGCTTTGAGCCGTGTTTCACAATTTTGTATAACCTTCATAAGCTAGTAAACAGCTCAGTGAATAATCTTCAATTGGTTTATTTTGAAATCAAATCAACACTTCCTTAATGAAATATTATTAACTGCTGACATTTCATTGGTTACGTGGTAAGTTCAAAAACATGTTTATGGTCTGTCTCACGTAGTCACTTTACAACGATAGCTTACTATTGGTTAAGCCATTAAGATATTGCCAATGCTTGCAATTTTGAAAATTTGCTCGACGTGATTCATGTCCTGTTTTGTCGAAAATACTGGTTACGAGAGTCGCGCCAGGAAATCAAAGTGGATATAAATTAGACACACGTCTTCATTTTGGACGCAATCTTCGCTGATGATCAACATCAAAATGAAGGTTGTTGCAGTGTTTTTCGTTGCTAGCATAGCCATCGCTGTGGGATCTGATGTTGTGATTTACGACTCGACATCTCAGGTAGATTTCATTTCACGTTTTGTTAAGTTTGTAGTTGTATGCCTTTGTCTAATACAATGGCAGTTAAGTCAAATTACAGTAATTTCGTGTAATTGATTTATTGTTTATTGTATGCCAATTACTTTCTGAAGTTGATTAACCGGAATAGAACTTGTTAGACTTCTTTGGAGTTATAGCTAATTACATAGGTGATTATATAAGACCATACATAAAAAGTTATCAGTTTAAAGGAGCCTTTTCACAGATTTTGGCAAGTATTGAAGTTTGTCATGAAATGCTTTATATTGATAAATGTAAACATTGGATCTAAAACGCTCCAGTGAAAAGTCAAGAATAAAAATTTAAAAAAGAAAAAAAAGGTACCTTCAACAGGGCTCGAACCACTGAGACTTGGACTAATGGAGTTAAAATCTACCACTTAGACCATTCGGCCATCAGTGCTCATAAAATGCAGGACGTATTTAATGCTTTATATAAGCAATCCTCGTAGTTTCCTAAATTAAAGGAAAACACAGAAATCTCCTATTCGTTTCACGTTGCAACGCGTTATAATTTTCAGGTTTTTAAATCGTCAAAAGATGCATATGATTGTTTCCTCGCAAATATAATAATTAAAACAAAATTTGCGAATCTTAAACAATTTTTCTACATTTATTCATTTTACCAAAACGTGAAAAGGCCCCTTTAAATGTTATCGAATAACGTAACGACGCGACTTTGCACTCGGCTTAGTTGCACCGAGCGATAGCGTTCTTTCATCATCCAACTTTTTAAGCATAAGCATCCGCTGAAACTCGAATCGTATTTACGGATCAATATAACTTAAACTAAAATATTTACACTAACACAGAAAATATTGCAAGTGTTAAGATGTTCCAGTTCAGTTCATACTATGTTATTTTATTTATCTTTTTAAGTTGTGAGCTGTTAAAATCTTTACATGAACACATGTTTATACTCAAAATGAAAATAATCGGTACAATTTGCCATCTTTCCGTTTTATCAGCTATTGTCAATTGTTTTGAACTTGACAATTTTTGTTCTACGAAATCGTTTTCTACCGTTGAAGAGTCTTGAGCTGTTGTTAACAAACGACCTTACATATGCGGAATATTAATAGTGATTTTATACCGATAGTTTTCACTATGGTGATATTTACTATTCTGAGTGCCCTTTCTTTATGTATTTTGGTATCCTTGTATTAACAATAAATACGATATCTTGTATTAACAATGACATAATAAATACAATTTAAAGTATTGAATGGCCTTCTTTACTAAGCCTACAATTGACAAAAACTGGAAAAAGCGAGTCTTAATATGTTATGGACATATACTGTGAAATATTAATTGATATAAAGGGAGCAACGATTAAAAGCCCCTGGTAGATAATGTTTATTTACAAATGTTCATATCTTATTATGCAGCCTAAATGCACGCTGGTTGGACCACGTACAAGGAGAAACGACTGTCGCTGGCATGCAGGTCTAGACATGGCGGACCAAATCATTGAGGGAGGTCGCATCATCGCTTACAAGATCCAGTGGTTTGCCGGAGGGTGGTCTGACTGGTTTGTTCCTGGCTTGAACGACCTGGACATTAAGTTCAACATTCTCGCCTCGCCTTGCACCCCTCCAGTCAAGGCCAAATCGCTGAGAAGATGGTGGTCATATTTCTACGACCACAATCACCAGTTCATCATTTGTAAGCCGAATTAACATGAAGATCGCGCAAAAAATACAAGTCATATTTGTTTTTATACTTGAACTTTTAAATAATCCTGTATTCCATCATCCGCATGTGTTTTCCAATATTTAGTGTGAGCCTTATTTATTTCACTCAACAAATGTATTGAAATTATATATTATATCATTGTTGATGTCAAAGTTACTGATATGTACGCCAATAAAAATGATTTTACGGTAATAAAGAAATCTAAACATCATACCAAATATGGCGATCTTTTTATTGTGCGAAATGTTCATATTCCACTAATGTACAATACATAGTGTACATTCAATAATGGTATAGAATGACAACACACTTGTTTAATCATTGAATATACAGCACAACGACTGATAAGAGTGCAGAGGACTGACCACAGGCATACCAATAACATGAGTCTCGTTTTGGGAAAATAGGACTTAAAGCTTGTCCGAGAAGTGCTATTTAAGATTCGCCTGTGCAGTACTCACAGGCTTATCAGGGACGACACTTTCCATCAACATTTGATTTTATTTTAAAAGAAACCTCATTAAAACGCACTATTTTGAAAAGCGTAAAGTTTTGTCCCTGGCGCGATGACACTTTACGCACATGCATTAGGCTCGGTTTTCCCAGAACGGGGCTAATGTTATCAACGGCTCCTGTATATGCCATTGCCCGATTTCCTTTACTAAAAGTTTTAATGAAAATACCGCCAAACATTACAACAAAATAAAACCCTTGTTAACACTTTGGCAAGTTGAAATCCAAGCATATGCGTGTACACCTTCATTAAGAACACTCGTAAGTAGAGAAAATTTTGCATTTTGTGACATATAACTTATTATCCAAAATTCTAAAAACGCAACGTCTCGTTTGACGTATCGATCTCTCAGTTGTTTACGCCCAGGTATGATTTCCGATTACGAAAACTCTTCAAAGTTCGTAAATTGGTTTATGTTTTTCTCTCGTTGTTATAAAACAAAACATTTTCGTCGCATGAAGACAAGTCTCCTAATACGTATGCATTGTATGCTGACATAGTTTTAATCTAAAGTAGTATATGTATTTCCAATATTTGTATTCTTCAATACCTTTAAATATCTTAAACATATACACATTCACACAATCAATATAATTGCATTATTTATTTAATATTATTCATTGATTTAAAGATGCGAACAAATCATGCACAAAATCAGTATGCGTGGATTAAAAATGATCGAATCCGACAGTTCAACCTATTTAATTTTTGTAAACGAAATCGAGTAAAATTGAGACATAGCCACATAGTATTCATTCTGTCATTTGCATGTGTCTATTATAATATATTACTAGGATTAACAAATCATACATACTATTGTCAATTTTCATTACGCATTATTTATTTAAAAACATTCAAAGATCGTCAACATATGTGAATTCAGCTCAGTGGATGGTACACACGCGTGACGCGACCCGGGTTCATTCCCCGCTCCGGCGCATGTGCACTTAGTTGGTGGTGACCATACCTGCGAGGTGGGGTGTTCTCCGGGTGCTCCGGCTTCCCCCACATCATAAGACCACACACAAATTGACTTCAGTAAAAACTAAATAGATTGAAAATGCATCAATTATTCAAAATTCTTTCGTGAGTCATGTTAGTTAATAAGATAAGAGTGCTGAGACACATTCCGATACCTCCCATAATGCAGCCTCAGGCGCGGAAGGACCTCATAAACTTCGAAACACACACACAAACGTTTACACGGACTTTTTATTTATTATGGAGTAGTTAAGTCCCCAACACAAATTCTTTGCAAAACATACAGTTTCGCTTTCAGTAATATCTGTTAATTACCAAAACTGCAACGATATACTTCTCTTAAATATAGCAGTTACTAGTCACAAATCTTTCAAAAAGCAACATCACTTGTATATATATATATACTATATGGAATTTTATCAAGCATGAAGTACAATATTTCCACGGCTATTTCATTAGGTTCAAACTTAAATAAATTCATGTTTAATTGTTTCGATTAAAATGCCTAAAGGAAGATAAGTGTTCTGTCCTGGCTACTAGTGATT
>NC_068364.1:58101534-58154034 GCF_020536995.1 Dreissena polymorpha | reverse complement strand
GTATGATTGTCGCTTCCGAAAACTCTTTATAGTTTGCAAACTAGTTTATTTTTGTTTTTTGTTGGTCGCGTTAGCGGCCGACTAAATTTACAGAGCATATTTTGCAAATAAGTAAGTGCTTAGAAGCCTTAGCTACGCTAAGAACCGCAACTCACTATGCTAGAAACGATTACCGCTGCCTGTCTGCACTGCAGACCACGAATGCTTAGGAGCGTCTGCTCTACTACTGCAGTGAGTGTATTTACCAGCTTGTAAGACGACATTGGCCAGTCTAGTGTTTATCATTAAAATCTGTATATATTGGCTGCTTTCATGGAAAACGGGCTTAATGCATGTCAAATAAGATTAGCCTGTGCACACTAATTAGCTTTTGCAATGCGCAAAAGCTAATCAAGGACGACAACAGCGAACAACTTCAGTGCCTTCAGCGCTTTGATTTAATCTGTTTTAAACATCAAAAACAAACCGTTTGCTTACCAGAAGACTTGCAATTGCACTGCAGGAACTTATTCATATCAAAGCGCTGTAGACGCTGAAGGCCTGGGGCTAGGCTTAGTGTGACGTAAAATGCATTTACGATGTTTTGTCCAAATTTCTCCCTTTGTCCGAATTTATACGGATTGACCCTAGCGGTTGAGTGCAGAAGCTCAGAGACTGTAAGACGAGACAATAGTTGTGTATATACTGCACAGACGGTGGAGGACTACACAATACTGGTTGTGGGAACGATAACCTTTTGTTCAACTCTACAGATCTGGTAGAGGTTCGTCTACATAGGCGGTGAAGATATACAACAACAACAACATGGCCGCAAAAAACTGTTATTGTTGGCGTCAAATAAATCACTTTCAATAGCCTAAAATCGCTTTCTATTACATAATTAACATATCAGGAAAACACTCATACTTCCTTTGTAATGTGTATACAAAAGATAATCCACTTAAGCCTAAGTCTCACTTTTGCCGGTATAGCCTCGGTCCATCCCAGTTTGCTAACGCCGGTCGACCGGCGAGGACCGGGATGATTCGTAGAAATTCTTTAACGCAGTCACACTATTTCCCGGTGCAGCCTCGGTTGAAGCCGGTCAACAGCCCGGCAGAGTCCCGGTCAACCCGGACTGGCTACGGTTTATCCCGGTGGCGTTCAGGCAGAGCACCTTTTTTCTTATATACCGTAGCTATACCGGGACTCTAACGGCGGGGGTCTGTATGGGCCCTGGTGGAGCTACGGTGCCGTCGCGGTTGTTCCCGGTGCCGCGCCGGTCGTTGCCGGTCCTTCCCGGTGACTCTCGGTTCATCCCGGAGGTATTAAACACTTTAATTCTTTCCCGGTGGAGCCCCGATTTTCCCCGGTTCATCCCGGTCGTCTCCGATGGAGCCCCGGTTTATCTCGGTAGAGCCCCGGGTCATCCCGGTAGATCCCGGATCACGCAAAAGGGCTCCGCCGGCATCATAGTGAGACTGGGCGTTTACCCTGACAAAGAACGGTGTACAGATTGTGTACGTTGTCTCACGTAGAACTTTTCGCGCTCGATCTGCGCGCTCGATCTGCGCAGTGAAATATCATATCCGGTAACTTCGTATATTTCCGAGAATAACCATGAATATTTGTTGTTGTTTTTTTCATTTTCTTTTTTCTTGAATGCCTCGTTAACGCAAAATAAAATAACATTATCTTAAAATATGTTTATAAATACCAAATGTAATGTCTTCAAAAAAATGTATCAGAAA
The DNA here is from genome assembly GCF_020536995.1 of Dreissena polymorpha. Taxonomy (NCBI): domain Eukaryota; kingdom Metazoa; phylum Mollusca; class Bivalvia; order Myida; family Dreissenidae; genus Dreissena; species Dreissena polymorpha. The sequence continues at coordinate 58,152,304 of NC_068364.1, read as the reverse complement.
AAAAATCTTCTGACTGTCTCCGTAGACACTCGTATCTGTTCGGCCTAGACCGTCAAGTGAGGTACTTATTCTCGCATGAATATGCAAACAATAATAAATGCTTAGCAATTTTGCTTCAATAATATTTTTTACACGTTTTATGACACTGTCATGTTATATAGTGATGTTCTGTATTTACAAGGCGGGTTATTGAGATCTGCGAAGAACTTCTTTGATTGAATTACATGAATTACCGCCAAGTGGTAAATCGGACTTTTGGGAATTCATTCATTCGTAGGTTTTGGCAGCCAGCCAATGCTGACTGTCTCAGAAATATGTATCATTGCTATGGCCTTAGGGCTACGCCCCAGGCCAAAAATGAACTGTAAGTTAGCAATTTGAGGAATTTACCATTACACATGCAGAACAAATTATATAAGTCTTATATATATATTTACCAAATTTTAAAGTGAGTATCGACGGCAATACTATATTTAATATCAGGAATAAATTAAAGCATTAAACATAGTTACCAAAAGCTTAAAACACAGACTTTTTAAAACTTCTCTAAAAACAAGTCGTTTATATAAGTCATGTAAGTATGAGGCAAGCGTTATATGTTTTTTTCTTTAAGATTACATCGAAATCATATTATGTCTAGTAATATAAGTTCGCAAAAATGGGAATTTGTTGTTTGTGTTGTATGCCTGCATAGAGTGGAAATACCGTCGATATTCCATTTTAAAGGGGCCTTTTCGCGTCTTGGTTAATTGAACAATTGTAAACATTTGTTTCAGATTCGCAAATATTCGTTGTTGTTATAATATTTTTTTAGTAAACAGTAACACTGAACATTTACCAAGCTCTAAAATTCCCATTATATGCATCTTTTCATCATTCAAAAACCTGAAAATTATAAAGCGTTGCAATGCGAAACGATTGATAAATTTTGATAGTTCTGTTGTTGTCGTTATATTTTGGGTCACGTCGAGGATTGCTTTTATAAAGTATAAAATATATCGTTCATTGTATGAGCACTGAAACTTTTACTCCAGGAGTCTGTGGTTCGAGCCCAGTTGAGGGTTACCTTTTTCTTATTCTTGTTTTTTACTGGAGCGTTTTAGATTCAATGTTTACATTTATCAATATAAAGCATTAAATGACAAACTTCAATATCTGCCAAAATCTGTGAAAATGTCCCTTTAACTGTGAACTATGTATACTTCTGTGTTAATACAAAAATCGATTAGTATGCGCCCATCAAAATCAATAATTGATATATAATTTTTTACACAAGAGTAGTTATATATATCTTCAATAAAATCTGGTTGAAACTGTAATGGACGTTATTCAAGTTTTTAGTTATGCAAGGGGGAAAACACTTAATACACCCTAGCAGTATCTTATGCAAAAGTATGGTCATCAAGCATATTCTACAAATTATCATCCCCGCCGAATTTTATACAATTTTCACTAGAGTGTTATTTACTTAGAGGTGTCTATCAGACGAAAACTCGCGTGCACACCACAAGACTAAATTATAAGCATAAAAAGTGAAAAACAAATCCCTTAAGTTATGTCAATTAAAGCCCAATATAACTGAAATGCCCGAGTCATCCAAGCAACACTTGTAGACAAACAACCGAACAACGATAATGTACATTTATTTCTGACTTAATGAAATTCCATACAACAGCTTCATACATATACTTCAATATCATGGTATATATTCCGTTTAAATTTCATGAAAATTTACTATATATTCATAAATTTCAATTAATTAATTTAATTTAAGTTTAAACCAAATTATTTAAGCTCGATTGCATCGAAAGCTTCAGACTGGAAACGCTCTCGAGGCAATATTCTGGGCCTATACCCAGTACTTGGTGTCTTTGGGGGAAGATCTAGAGAACGCTCCCGAGTGGGGATCGAACCCGTAACCTCCCGATCGTTTGGCGGACACCTTATCCATTGCGCCACGGCGAACTTTTCAATAAATTCATGGGCCGTAGCTTTTTAATTGCCCAGCTGGACCCTTCGAACGTTCAACTGGCACATATGTAGCATGAAAATACACATGTTTAAGTGTCATGAAATTGCAGGCGATAAATCCAGGCGGAAAATAGCTTCGGACAAAATTTCCTTTATTTTCAATCAATTTATAGGGCATAACCCTGGAGTTTCAAAGTCGATCCCGACAGCGTATTTTACGCGTGCAACACCACAGTATGATGATACCTATTGGCAGGGTATAAAAAGCATATTATAGGAAAGTAAATCACACTTTTCCCCTGCAAGGGTACAGGGGCAGGTCGGAACATGAGAGATGTCGTGAAGACATGGCGACGACCTGTAAATAATGTCTGATAAAAGAGACCGTAAACCACACTTCAATAAAATCATGGTAATAAAACAAGTAACGTCTCATTTTTATTCAACACAATCGAGAATCAGACCATTATGGTAATTGACTAGAAAGACACCTTTAAACAAAATTTAACAAGGCACATTACCATATGTAAGCTTGCTCAATATTCATAATAACGAGAGAAAATAGTACTTTGATATTCATACCAATTCAACACAAAACGAGAGCCACGTGTTTTATGCCGTGACACTGATAACTTAAAATTAGCGGTTAAAGAGGCGCTTTACTTTTGTTGTAACATTCACTTTACTTAATAGTGTCCGTTTTTCAGTGGCGATACAGTGAACTGTGGTGATTGAAGGTGTTTCCACAAACTTGAGATGATACATTTTGTCATATGCTTTGTGTTTAAGGCGATGCTCAGCTAAGTATCGCTTTGCTTTAGAAACTTTCCAACATGTTTCACATTTAAAACTTGCCTCTTTGCCATATAAGGCTGTATTCCTTTTTAGGCTGTATCGACTTTGAATGGACCTAAGCAATTCGTACAGTTATTCTGTCATATGGTTTTATAACTTTTAAAATATAATCCGTTTGCACAACGTTCGCAATAGTAAGTTAACGCGCCTGAAAGTGTCTTCATGTAACTATTTATTCCTACTGTAGTCACACCCACGTTTAACGTTCGTGTTCTTGTAAATGTGCTTTTCATGAAAATCATTTTGCACACGCTACAATCAAACTGCGTGTGATGATGCTTGCTGTGTTGTTTTAAGTTTTGTTTAAGTGCAACGGTCTTTTCACAAACTATACACTGCAAAGGATCCTTTGACATCGTGCTCAAAACCTCTTCTGCCGCAGACACGATCGAACTCTCCCCGTTTGCTAATACTGATCGTGGATCATATGTAGGTAGAATCGGATCTGAGTCTCCCGGCAGAAATGTCGGTTCTCCGCGTGTAGCCGCTAACAATGTATCGGACCTCATGATGCCTCGCATGTAGATTTAGGTACATTGTAATGATGGCTCCGATTTTAAACACACGCATACAGGCCTGTTTTCCCAGAGCAAGGCTCAAATCTTGGGTGTGGGTGTTCTCACAACGAACATACCTCATGGCTGATATACCCAGCTTACACAGCCAACCCCAAAGAAGAAACAATGAGAGACTAAAGAATGTTTGCGAGTCTCTTCAATTACGTCTCGGAGACTGTGTTTCTCACTGATTGGTCCGTTACGTCTCGGAGACTGTGTTTCTCACTGATTGGTCCGTTACGTCTCGGAGACTGTGTTTCTCACAGATTGGTCCGTTACGTCTCGGAGACTGTGTTTCTCACTGATTGTTCCGGAGACCGTGTTTCTCACTGATTGTTCCGGAGACTGTGTTTCTCACTGATTGTTCCGGAGACTGTGTTTCTCACTAATTGGTCCGGAGACTGTGTTTCTCACTGATTGGTCCGGAGACTGTGTTTCTCACTGATTGGTCCGGTTGTTGCGCTTGTTTGGCTTCTGGTGCAGCGTTCTTGCCCTCTGGTTTCTTAAGCTTCAGCACAATAAGAATCCCAATGAGGCATTCCAGCGATGAAGAACGACCAAAACCAGCCCCGAAATACCAACAGGATTAAATATTTAATAGGATTCGAGCCTCCCTCTGGTAAACAGGTCGTTTAGGGTCGTCTATACCGACTTATCAGGGAAAACACTTTTCGCTTTTATGTTAAAGGAAGTCTCTTCCTAGCAAAATGCCAATTAAGGCGAAAAGCGTCATCCCTGATTAACATTGGAATTCATTTTGCATATGTGCATTTTAGCCCTGTTTTCCACTTTTTCAAGTGCATGGCTTTTTTATAGGTTGGATATCTTTGGTGAATTCTATAAAGTTTAAATGTCACTGACCTAGTTCTGATGCTCATTTCTTATAAAACCATTCTTCATAATATAACACTGGTATATCTTTATAAGGCAAAAAACATGTTTTTGTTAATTTTATGTTGTGAACCAAAGATAATCACCAAAAATGTTCAATGAAGTATGACTGAATAGTATAACATAACATGTACATTTATTATATATGCCTTACACAAAAAAATACTATAACATTTGTTTAATATGCTAAATATAAAGAAACTCCAGTTGCTCAAGCAGTATTGCATTCCTATTTTACACACGTACACGTTCATTTTGAAAGTTGAAATCGTACCTTTTTTCCATGCACAAGAAAGTTACAAGCAGATTATAGGTAACCTATTCACAAAAATCTGCAGAGTACCTTCATCCAACACCAAGCTATTCACCGGAATCCATGTTCCTATTTGTCTTGACCTTGACCTTTACCTGAATAGCCCCATTTGCAATTTTAACTAGGTCAGCTTGTATTTGCTACCTAATTACAACATTTCAGTGCATTACCTCTTTCCAAACTGAGTACACTGAGCGCATGTCATTTTTCTAGTTTAAGTAACAGTGACATTGACCTATGTCAAACACGCCCCAAAACAATTCCAAGACAGATACCCTGGTCAACTTTATATTTCCAATATTTTGCAAGAGTGGTTTAGGCAAACCTAAATTAGTAACAAGAAACCACCTTTGTGTTTGTCCTTTCTTTAGAAACAGTGAACTTGAACTTGACCGACCCAGCTGAAAACCGTATTAAAAATGGCAACCAATAGTTGCAAGCACAATATACAAATCAAAACGCTGAAGGCACTGAAGTTGTTCGCTATTGCATAATCTAAGAAGCAACTCAGTTTTCAAACTTATGTTAAAGCTTTTATATCCAGGGGGTGGATCGTACGCAAGTAACTGGCGTGGCGTAAGTGAGAAAAATAGTAACTGGTGTTCAAAATGGCGGTTAACAGGTGAATTGTGAATGTTTTCGTCGGAGTTTTTGAAAGGTTTGTACATTTACGATACTTATTCGACAATATACTTACGCGCAGGATGATCTACTGATATCCATTTAACCTCGGTATAAATCCTATTGACGAATTATCAATATTACAAAAGTTATTGAAGACTTTATGCACAAGATTCTCATTGTGTACGATTGACACGGTTCATTGTATGTGCATTTTTATACCATATATAAGGGTTTCTCGGCAGTTTGTATGGAAAGGTGGACTCAAAAACCATTATAGTTTACCTTTTATGAGCACTAGGATGCTTCCAACAGGCAATCGCAATATATGTATCAAAATTCGAAAATTAAACCCCATTTTAATAACTGGTGAGCACAGTACCCCCTCTTTCAGTAACTGGTGTTTATTCAAAAAGCACACCAGGTATGTGTACATAAAACAAGGCTTGAAATCACCAACGTTTAAGTCTGATTTATTGACTCAGACATAAAAAAGAATCAAAATATCATTTTATCTACAATTCGTATCATACAAAAATCACATTTAATATAAAGAGATTTACACAAATACCACTTTTCATTCATTATTAAAGCATGATTAAATATCGCTAGATAATTGATTGAAAATCTCAGTCTGAGTCTATATTTTAGCCTTTCAACGTTTGTGAATACGGGCCTTTGTGCAGTTACAATTCCATTCCTCACAACTTAGCTTTCTGCGTTTAAAGATACCATCGGTATATTGATGACTACTTATAATTCTTTTAATTTCAGTGAATTGTGAAAAAAGGTCAAATGGTCCAGGGAAATGCAAATGTTTTTATTTGTTTCTTATAAAGACAAATCTATTGTGCATGAATATATCGTTTGTTCTTATCAAGAGCATTTACCGGTGATTCCACTTTCTCATCTACTTGTACACATAGATACACATAACAATAAGTTTAAATTTGGCCTAAATGTTTATCTATTATATGACTATATAATTAAACATGAATGAATAATTGATAAATCGGGACATGGTAGAATAAACGTATATCGTCACTGTTTCGGTATTTGTTTTTCAAAAATCGTTTTATGATATTATTTAATTGTGCCCTTCGAAGAAGAGGGGGTATATTGTTTTGCTGCATGTCGGTTGCTCGGTCTGTCTGTCGGTCTGTCTGTCGGTAAACCAGTTCGTTTCCGATCAATAACTTATCAACTATTTAACCGATTGGCTTGAAACTTTCCATGTGCATTTGCCCTACCCCTATTGAAATTTAGGTCACTAGGTCAAAGTTCATGGTCACTGTCGCAATAAGTAGGAATATCGTTTTTGATCAATAGCTCGGCAACGAATGGACCGATGGCTTGATACTTCGCATGTACATTGGCCTAGGCCAGTAGATGACCCCTATTGAAATCGGGGTCGCTATGTCAAAGATCCATATCACTGTAACAATAAGTGTGAAAGTCGTGTCCGAGTTATCCGATTGTCTTGATACTTGTGCATTGGCATTGGACAGATGCTGACCTGTATTGATATTGGGGTCATGCATTTAAAGGTCAAGGTCACCATGACACTAAGTGTTAAATTGGTTTCCGTTCGAAATGTCATCATATGATTAAGTGATAGGGGTCAAGGCCCCCTTTTTTGCTGGGACGGGGGCATCTGTGTCCGGCAGCGGAGCTTAAGTTTCTTTTGTGTCATCTTATTAAAATGATTTACTTATTTGTTTTTATTTGCGCTGTTAAACGCGAAAAACATTGCTTGTATCTTGTTTAAAACTGGTATGGTATGTCATGGGTATATGAATTATTTTATAAAGGGCATAATAAACTCCGAGATAAAACACAAAATAGTTTTTAAAAAGTTTATGATAAAATATTTGTGAACGTTACGGTATAAATTTAAATTGGAACGAATCAACACAATAAAGTTCTTAAGTTTGCAGGTTGTGTAACCGAAAACAAATCGAAATACTTCACAAATGTACTTTTCAGGGGACGTTTTTGAAGAATGGCACGGTACAAAACCAAGAGTCGTCTAAGCCTGTACAAAAAAAGGTCGAAATGCAATGTTGTAAAATCTGATCGAACCAAAACGCCTATTAAGTCACCTGCGGCAAAACGACTATGCGTTGTTAAATCACCCGTTTTTTATGCAAAAAAGGTTAACTATACACCGACATCTTCAAAGCGGAAACGTTTCCTTTCACCAAAACACCAAGCTAGTGATACTTTTCTTAAATCCCCTTTGGCGCAGAAAACAAATCAACTTAAATCTACAAAACAGAAATTGCTATTCGGCAAACATGACAAAAATGAATACCACTATGACAATGAAAATAATTCGTGTTTTGTGGAACTCGAAAATCAAAATTTAGATATGACCATTGAAAGACTAAGGCGTCTTGTAGCAGAGGGAAAGTTTTCCACATCTTCTTTATCATATAAATTATTTGACGATACACTGAAATGGTATGATTGTTCGAATACCTCTTCTATGCGGTATTCCGAAGAAACAAAGGAGTTTTTCTGGACCGGAAAACGATTACTTGGAGGACAGTTTATCAGGTATATGCGAGGATTTACCCATGAAGGAAGGGTTAATGAACACCACAGTGACCTGGGTTACTACGACCCCGAGGAGTCTGACATTAACCTACCGGTACCATCGGATTTCCAACTGCGCGAATATCAACCAAAGGGTATATTGGTAAAGGACAGTGTTGATCCAGGAATTCTGACGGATAATATATGTGCATATGGAAATGCAATGAAAGATTGTTCATTCACCGTGATGTTCGATGGCAAAAAGATAATTCCACAGTCAGCAGATGTCTATTTGCTAGATCAGGAAGATCCTCCGAAATTGTGTGACATAAAAAAACACCAAGATTACATATTGATGGTAATTGAACAATACAAGCATTTTCTTCAACATATTTTAGATTCTGGAAAAGCTGATATAATGCAAATCGACAATGGCAACACTAGACTGCAATATGTTGAATCTAGTACAAAAGCAATTAGTGCAATAAGCAGTGCCATTAAAGATCTACGCATAGCATATTCTAAAAAGGCAGTGTATCTTAAGTCTGTTGACAAGAAATTGAAGGAAACGAATGATGGAAAGTATAAGTTCGTATGTAACAAAATGAAAACAGTTATGTATCAGCTTCGCATTTGTATGAAAGGCCTGCTTGACACGATAGATGGCATATCTAGTGCATGTTCCATAGTTAATGATGTAGGATATTTGTACAAGAAAGACTTATGTAACTTAACAGTACAACCCAATTACAGAGAAATGCGAAATAAACTTGAGAAAGAAGAATTACCTACCGAATATAATTATTAAACAAAGATCACCTGAGTGGTTTACATTGCGTGATTCGGTAAAAGTAACTGGAAGTGTTGCTCATGATAGTATTGGTTTAAACACTTTGAAGGTGCAAAAAGACTTCTTTGAGTCGAAGTTTTGTGCAAAGCCCAATACAAAGGAGGTTTCGGAAGCTTCTAAATTAGCAATGAACCACGGATCTACCAATGAAATAAACGCAATAGCCACGATTGTTGGAAAAATAATGCCAGTGTTTTATCCTAACTTTACTTTTTATGAGGTAGGAGCACACATTATTAGAGATAAACAAGGTACGCCTGTTATGGTTATTTCTCCAGACGGAGCGCTTCGATGCAATGATAAGATAGTATCAGTCGAAATTAAATGTCCTTGCAGTGAATTTGTCGGAAATACACCCGTGTTTTACAAACCAAAAGAAAGACACATTATCCAGTGTCTGCTTGAAACACACGTCCTACGTGCTGAAGAACACATTTACATAAGTTGGTCCAAGGAATCAACAACCGTGTTTCGTTTGAAGCCTAAACCTGATTTGGTCACGTCAGTGATTGATGAAGTCATTGATGTATATTATGCAGACGTGCCTATGAAGCCAAAAAAACTCTCTGAACGTGCTAAAACGTTGAAATCGCAAATTAAAGAAGTTGCTGACGAAGCCGAATTCCTTGGTGAATTTCCCTCCATATTATCAAATTCGTTTCCGAGAAATGAACAAGATATTGATGAGCATGACATGTACTATCGCCAGCAAAGTGATGTCACAAACGTAACACAATGTTTGAACGACATAAACGACCTGATTGAAAATGCTCATAAAGCAATAAAACTATTGAACGAAGCGTATCAATATCAGAAGCCGATAGCTTCTGAGGTACTCGTGTACCTCCTTAGTGACATGAATAGACTTTGGCACCGGGAATTGGGACATGGCATACCCATTGCATACCTGTATAAAGGGTATAGTTTGACTATTCCTACAAGTAGGAGAATACTGGACAAAGTGCTGAACGAATGCAAGAAATTCGACATACATGTGCCTTGTATAACTTTTGATGGCCACTTTTTCAAACTTAAAGACTACGACAGCGATGATAAGCCCCTGTCTTTATTCGCATTGCAAAGACAGATATGGTCCGACATTACAAAAATGACGAAGTCACAAATTATCGATCATATCGATGAGATGTTCCGACTCCCGACATATGAGCTAGTAACAGAGGCGGAAGTAAGGGCTAACGGTGAATTGCATACAATCCGACAATTCTTTGCTGTTCATAATTCAAACGAATTATGTCCGCCTATTGTAACAGCTGTTGCGACTTTGAAACAAAACAATAGGTCAAATGAACATGCTTCAAATACAGCAGATTGTTCCGATACCATAAGCATGGAAGATGCTGTGGGGTTTGATGATGAGGTTATAGAAGTTCTTAGAAGTGTAGGACACTCATCCGGTGAGTCTAATGATATTTCAACCAGCAAAGACAGTGATTCTGAGACAGGTGGTTCCAATAACGAGAAAGAATATGCACGCAAACAGTCAACAATTGTACTTAACTCAGAGGAAGATACACACCGTGTTGCTAAGGAAGCAGTTATAACACTTGATTATTGCGATTATGAAAACATTTTGAAAGTTCTTCAGAACACTAAACGAAAAAAATGGCACGAGACTGATGTCACATTTATTGAGACACTATTAAAGTCACCAGAGTTAATGAAAAACGCCTTTAATCATGACGAGCTGAATTCAATAATTCATTATCTTTCAATCAAATTATCAGATGTCGGGATTGTTATCCGCAAAACTCTTCCTAAAGGAGAAAAAATTGTAATGCTGTGCTCTTCGATAGGTGTAAAATCTAATCTTTCACAAGTTAAAAGCATAAGAAAGAAACATCGTTGTATACCTTCGTTACATTCACTTTGTCTGAAATGTCTAAGAAAAAAAGAATACCCGAAAGAAGCTGTAGCAATATCGTTTGCAAGATGTATTTGGCCAACGAAAAAGAGTGAATGGCTTAATAATTCGTACGTATCAGAAGAGGTCCTTCTTGAACAGGACCAGGACAATGTTCGCACAGGGACGTTTCCTAAAAGTACATCATTTTTTCCCGTATATTCACCGGAATTTTCTGGCGAGCGTCAGCAATTGGAAGTAAAGGTAATGGATGGGACGCACATCCGTACAAATCTGAAGTCAAAGCTGATCAAAAATGGACTTGGTGATGTAAAAATTGATCCTTGGAAACAAGTAGCTCAGAGTGGAAAAACTTATCTTCGCCCAGCAATGTTAGAGGTAAAAGACGACGGAAAAATATTACATCAACAAAGTGACCCTTTCGTTAGAACAATGTTTGCGGAAGATGTGCAAGAGGAACTGCTTAGGGGTGGTCACGACATTGATGCGCACTTTTGTAAAATTTTGCGTCAGTGGCACGAGGCTGAAGATCAGCCAGGTATTCCAGCTTTTGAAAGGTGTGTAAGATCACTCAAACTAAAAGCATGGTTGATGAACAGGTATGACTTCGCCGCATTTCCTCCACCTTCTCAGTACGTGAAAGGGATCCCCAGAGTAACGTTCGAAGGGCTTGTTTGTAGCATAGATGCCCATATACTACTATACAGACTGGTAAAAGGAAGTGCCTACAACTGGCGGTCAGTTTCTACACTAGTGGCAGAGAACTTTATGGGTGAACTAGCCGAAAGGGCATCAACTAGTAACGGCGTTCCTTCCGGTGCTATGCTTGCATCAGATATGGGCAAGATCTCTCAGCTGCATGCTATGCGATTAAAGCCTGGTCGGTATGTACACATAAATACTATTATAATTATTTTACATAATTTTAAATAATACAAAAACAAATATTTGTTAATCTAAATGTAGACCACAGAAATAACATAATGTTTTGTCAATTTGAAATCGAGCCCGCGGTTATCGACGTTTAATATCAATTAGCCGTATAGCCCATTTTTAAATACGATTGAATTAGCATTCACTTGATTACAAAAACGTTGATCGTTCTTAACATTTTTAAGGTGCATTCAACATCTTTATGAACATAAGGCGTATTTGTGTCTGAACTAGATCATATATTTAAAACTGTTACTGATTTGTTTATACAAAAGTCTAGAAACAGAATGTGCAATACATAACTGACAAGAATATCGTATAGTTATGACAAGTTCGAAGATAGTGACAACTTTATATATATCTGTGCTTCAGTATATACATTCATAATCATTTTGCAAAATGAGAATAATGTAATTAGAAAGAACAATAAAATAAAAGTGTTTTGCAAATATTTCATTAAACATAATTTTAATTCCAGTTCGTTTCGGATGAAGACAGCCAAAGCACGCCGCTACGAGACGCCTGATTACGTCACGGAGGAGATGCGTCCGACTGAAACTGACAGTAGCCACACTGCATTGGACTCGTCGAGGATAACACGAATTGTTGTTCGGTATAACAAGCACTTTTTGTTTATTTATCTCTAAATGCTTCAATTGTTATATTGAATGAAACGTCTATCAAAGTTAAATTAAAAAGACGAACAAAACAAGAACTGTCTCCAGAGGATGACACATGGCCCCGATGACATAAGAGAAATGGACATGAGTCGTACGCACGACTTTTTTTCTCTCTGCGCTTCAAATTTGTTCCAAGCTATTTCAATTCCATTGATGAATGACAAGCATGCGGACCGGAGACACCTATTAATGCACACTCCTTAAAAGTCTAAGCGTGCCTTGATCTTTGAGACAGGGACTGGGAACTTGTGAGCGACATTTCCGACATGGTTATTTAAATCAATACATTAATAGCAAATATATGGAAAGGATATACCTATAAATGCACAATCATGATATATGACCTTGACAGTCTTAGTGTGATTTTGACCTATGACGTAGGTACCTGGATCTTCCGCGCGACATTTCGCTATACTGTTTTTTTGCATTTGAGTCAGGTTATTTTAAAATCAATCCATTAATGGAAAAGATATAGACAGGACGCGCCTATCAATGCAAAATTATTAATTATGACATAGACAGGATAATTGTGACATTGACCTTTGTGATAGGGACCTGGGAATTGCGCGTGACAATTATTCTGTGCTATACATGTGTGCCAAGTTGATTTAAAAGCCATAGATTAATAACAAAGATATGGACCGGAAACACAATTATGGACAGACGTACAGACCGACAGACGGTGCAAAGACTATATACATCTATCTTCCTTCGGGAACATCATAACACATTATTTAAATTTAATTGCATTTTTGGATTACTCTCTCTATGCTACAAAAACTTATGTTTCAGAAACCATGAGTTTGACATAAGGGCTCCGCACAGAGGAAAAAAGGGAACAATAAGCAACCTCGGTGGAATTCCGAAAGGGGTTCAGTCGATACGTGAACACTTCAAAGTTAATGAATCAAAAATACTACCGTCTTTAAGACTTGGCATTTTATCTAATGATTTAAACGAACTCTAAATAAAACAAATAATGCTCTTTTCATAATAGCAGGATTAAAGTGACTTTGACATTAAAAGAGGATTCATATTGACAATGTTGTTTTAATCATACATAAATTATTTTGTATAAGCCAAGAATAAGTAATGCAACGGATATCATTTCATGTTAGCAGTATTTGAACATGACATTATTTTAAAATACGAGTTGTTTAATCTTTACCCTTTTCTGAAATGTCAACATTTTATATAACCGTACTAAATTTATAAATAATTGTCTTGTAAAATAGTCAGATATGTGTTTGGTAAGGTATTGTCGAATGTAATATAATAATATTTATGTTAAAACATATTTTTGCAAGTTGCTTACCTGCCCAGGGTTAACACAAGACTGCTAAGCAAGTGTTTATAACAGAACAACTATACGTTTTGCATAAAAAGGCAACATTTTTCAATATCTTTTTGTGAGGGTCAGATTGGGTATGATTCAACTTCAGGAACGATGCCGGTTGTAAACCAGTAGCATACAGATTTATATTTTATTCTTAATCTTAACGTGGAAAAATGCATATCAGGCTGAAACGAGTAAGAACATGTAATTGTTATACATTACAATTTCAGCCTCATGACAATTTTAAATGATAAAATGAAAACGTATTGGTTATTTGCTTATTTAGAAAGTAAATGTACAACCCTGAAGATTTGAACAAGTAATAATGACGTAATGATTAATAACATTATGGAATATGACCTCTCATTTTTTCTCCAAACAACTTATCTCCGCAAATAGCAAATGGAGAATAACCCACACTTGATATATGTGTTTATAGGTAACTTCACAATTGTCCTTGGTTTATGAACCATGATGCTGAAATCTGTTTTGTATTTATTTATAAAGGCATTTTCAGTGATTGTGTTGTTTAAATTTAACATTTACCATTTGGTATTGTGCTATTTTTGGTTAAGACTTGTCTAAGTAAAAAGGAGTATTTATATATTTTATTCCTTACATTGTTATATCTATGTATACACTTTAGTTATCATAGTCCCTTTAAACCAATCTGGGAACAATATTTGTCTCCCGGAAATCATGGAAAAGCTTTGTCAGATAATGTGCATAAGAGACAAATAACAAAAGTCAACGAGGCGTGTTTTCTTATTTAAAGTGTTCTCGGAATGTTGATCAGTATGAGATTAAAAGTAACTACTATTTGTGTGACACGGTAAAAGTTGTATTACCCGTTTTGTGGCTTAAATCCGCGAGACAAGTACAGCGAACTATAAATATTAACGTTTTTTTCTTTATAAATTGAATTGCTGGTAAAACTGTTCATGTTTGTGTTTTACATGAATGCATGAATGTGTATAATATAATACACATGAACTGTTCCATACAAATAAGACGTAATAAAATGTACTATATTTATTGTAACGTTTATTAACATTTAAATAATGATTCAAAATAAATTCAAATAAATGTAAAATGACTAGAGACACGGGAGCCGCGTTCTGAGAAAACTGGGCTTAATGCATGTGCGTAAAGTGTCGTCACAGATTAGCCTTTGCAGTCCGCACATGCTAATCAGGGACGAACCTTTCGGCTTTTATCACATTTTTCGTTTAAATGAATTCTCTTCTTAGGACAAATCCAATTCAGGCAGAAAGTGTCGTCCCTGTTTAGCCGTGCGGATTGCACAGGCTAATCTGGGACGCTTTAAGCACATGCATTATGACCAGTTTTCTCATAACACGACCATCGGTATTAACACACACTGTGTTACTATTAACGAATGTAATAATAATTAAACATAAAATCACATTACTATTTGTAATGATAATCACAGCGGTTAGGAGGGGGGAGGGGGGATATTTATCACAATAAAATGTGAGCACACTCAGACTCCATGCCAACTTTAAACGACTAGAAAAGTATATTACGTTATTAATGTATGGTTTATGTCACTTATAGGAAACTTAACTAGCACCAAAATCAATATTTTATAAAAACCTTTGCATGAATTCCAACACAAAATATTTTTAAATATATTAACAATGAATATGCCTAAATCCGAACACTATGTATACATGTTTTTTTGATTTTCTATGTGTCCTTGTGTTATAATCACAGACAAATTTACAAAATCACATATTATCGGAATGTGCATATTGGGAAATAAGAACAAAAACAACTACGTGTAAACAAAAACAAACACTCATTTCCAGAATGTCTACTCTTAATATAGAACATACAGCTTGTAAACAAAAAACTTTTTAAAAATCAACTGTGATAACTTAATTTAATAATTATTAAAATCTATTTTTCCTATCCTATTTATAAACGAACGGATGTGTAATACAGTCAAAATTATGGCCTAAAACATGTCATAAAATGAAAGCCTATAAGTTTCAAAACACTCGAGAAAAATAACTTCAAAAAGACTGTCAGTGTTGATTTCCTGATTACTAACATTAAAACGACGATAAAGCTCAAATTAATTACAGGAAACATTGTGATTTTTGGTTTGAATAGGAATTTCGCTAATTAAACAAAAACTGACACTCAACTTTAAAACAAACAATTAAAATAATGAAAAAGTAAACAGTGAAACAGTGGCAAAAGTTGTTTTACAAGAAAGAGTGTTCGAATTACCCTTTATTTATTTCCACACCACATTGCTTAACATGATTTTTCATGCAATGCTTCCATTTGAACATTTTTCCACAGACGTGGCAAGAAAATTTGGGAGCATCGTGCTTATTCATGTGCTGTTTCAACAGCCTCCTTGTCTGAAATGTTTTGGTGCATGTTGCACAGGCATGCTTTCCTTCTCCATCGTCCGGAGGGCTGCATTTGTGTTTTCGAAGAATTGATGGGGTTTTGTATGACTTCGAACATATTTCACATGTGTATTTTTTTTCATCCGAATGTGAACTCAAAGGTTGTTGAAGTGCGTATCCCGACTGACATGGCTTCGCACACACTGTACATGAATACTTCGATGCCTTGCCTCGGTGAATCTCATTTTCATGCTTGTTAAGCCAATACGTCGTTGTGAACTCCTTTCCACACTGACTACAGACTTTTGGACCATCGGTGTGGGAACGGGTGTGACGCTGCAGAGATTTGTTACACTTAAATGTTTTTCCGCATTCTGGATAATCGCACTCGTATGTGGAATCACTATGAAGCTGCATGTGCCGCTTTAAAGAGTATGCACATGATAATGCAACACCGCACACTTCGCATTCAATTTTATCTCCGTTGGACGATTCCATCTGTAATAACACATAAAATAAATCTCCTATTAAATATGATTTAAGTCTCACAGATTTAAAAATGACGTTGCTAGACTGCGTGGAATACACATTCAATGACTCCCTCGATATTTGAGCCGCGTTCTGAGAAAACTGGGCATAATGCATGTGCGGAAAATGTCGTCCAAGATTAGCACAGGCTAATCAGGGACGACACTTTCCGCTTTTATGGTATTTTTAGTTTCAAGGAAGTCCCTCCTTACCGAAACTCAAGTTTAGGCGGAACGTGTCGTCCCTGATTAGCCTGTGCGGACTGCACAGGCTAATCTGGGACGACACTTTACGCACATGTATTAAACCCAGTTTTCTCAGAACGCGACTCATTTGTTCATGAACAATAAGTGTGTCTTAACTGTGTGTAGAATTACAGTTAATAAAAATGTGAACGATATGAATTCTTTGTGTTATTGGAAGGTTTAAACTATTTCACGACGGCATAGCGGGCACATGAGTATTTTTTTTTGTCAAATACTTGCGCACGCATTACTAATGTGTTCACGTGCGCACGTAATAGTGAATACTACTCCTACAAATATGATATACATCCACATCATATCGTTTTAGGTCATTTGTATAGTTCCGACAGGAAGTCATGTCGGAAACTTCATGTAGCTGCAAATTCATATAACAGCGCAAAATAATCATGCACAAATTATTGAACATAAAAATAGACAATATTGTTCTAATGGCATAAGAAAAAGGTTAATTAAAACTTACAAGTAAAGATATCCAAGGTCAGAAAACACTACCACTGTTGCCATATAGGCTTGGCACTGTGTAAGTTGAAAGTTGCATAGTTTAACGTCATTGGCCGGTTATAATTAACTTGTTTCTCTGTATGATTGGATACTTTTGCCGTGATTTATTCAGGATGACTCATGTGTAGCCCCTTGTGTTATTTGATCTAGTTCAAAGTAATTCTGCGTTAAAGAATAACCCATTTTTCTACACTTACACAAGTGGTGTTTTTGCACATTTTTCACGCATGTAAAGGGTAATCGTTCTCATTTATGTCTCACAAGTGATAATTTAATGCATTAACAAGACTTACTGAAAAATACGTTGAAATCAATTTGCAATAGAAACATATAGTAAACCGTTGAGACGTAATCGGTATAATACGTCTAATTATTTGGACTAAAATGAATACTTGCGGCACGGAAGTGTGTATAAATACGAAGGCATTTTCAATGAAAACATGTGCACGAGATATCAATATGTGCGCAATTAACAGCAATACGAGCGAAAAAAAAGCAATACGTGCGCATGTGATAAATAGGTCAATGAAAAAGCAAAACGAGCGAACGCAGAACTTAAAGCATGCGCACATAAACATTTATAGGCGCGCATGTAAGCGTGTGTACCTACATGTGAATACGTGCGCACTAATTCACTATTATTTGCGCACGATAAAAGCCATTTGTGAGCATTCGAAATAATTTGTGCACAAATGAGACCAATAAGTTCGCATGTGAATTGAAAAAAATATCGTTCATGTCTCTTCTATGCCAATTTATTGTGACTTCACAAATTATAGTAACGCATCACTTATTTAAAAAGCAAATGTAAACATGCGTATTTTATTATGTTTTCTTTTTTTCTGTGTACTCTGACTTTTGAATAAACACCAGTTACTGAAAGTGGGGGTACTGTGCTCACCAGTTATTGAAATGGGGTTTAATTTTCGAATTTTGATGCATATAT
The DNA here is from genome assembly GCF_020536995.1 of Dreissena polymorpha. Lineage (NCBI taxonomy): Eukaryota > Metazoa > Mollusca > Bivalvia > Myida > Dreissenidae > Dreissena > Dreissena polymorpha. Next base: position 58,134,249 of record NC_068364.1, on the reverse strand, counting down.
TGCGATTGCCTGTTGGAAGCATCCTGGTGCTGATACAAGGTAAACTATGATGGTTCTTGGGTCCACCTTTCCATGAAAACTGTTGAGAAACCCTTATATATGGTTTAAAAATGCACATAAAATGAACCGTGTCAATCGTAAACAATGAGGCATTTGCGTATAAAGTCTTCAATAACTTTTTTAATATTAATAATGCATCTCCAGGATTTATACCGACGTTAAATGAATATCAGTAGATCATCCTGCGCATAAGGACAATGTCTAATAAATATGGTAAATGTACAAACCTTTCAAAATTTTCGACCAAAACATTCAAAAATCACCCGTTAACCGCCATTTTGAACACCAGTTACTATTTTTCTCACTTACGCCACGCCAGTTACTTGCGTACGATCCACCCCCTGTATATCGCAAGTTTGAAATGAACGCAACCCATTCAAATTTTAAAGAGTGTGTCTTAAAACACAGGTGGAGATGTGTGTGACTGTTTATCCTCATATTTATGTTATCGAGATAACTTAGAGAAAATAAGAACAATATGCATTTTTTAACAATTGGTTGCTGCACTGGCAACCATCTTTAGAATTTTGGTTGCCTATAATCATATGTGTATCTAATACTTTATCTATTTTCTTTAAATTATTAAGAAACATTTTTGCCCACATGACAGACTTTTAATGCAGCATTAAGCCCCGTTTCCCCTGAAAGCAGCCAATATGTACAGATTTCTATGATAAACTTACCAATGTCATCGCACAAGCTGTTATAAACATTAGACTGGCCAATATGTCCCACTTGCAGTTACGGTCATTAGCACATACAGCATAGATCTAATGTATCATCGAAAAATAAAAAAATGTACCTTAAACTGATATGTAAAAACAAATGTTTCCAGAAACTGATAGTTAAATGTGACAATGACATGAGAATATTAATCAATTTATAAACTAAACAAACATTAATGCTGATTATGAATCAATGAAAAAAATTACATCAACGGAAAATATGTTGGGTATCAATTGAACAATGCAACAGACACAGTTTTAATAGCAGAAAGCTATTATCAGAGTTTATAAGCTTTAACTGATGAAAAGTTAAGAGTCTCGAAATTGTATGATAAAGCAGAATTAAATTACGAATTTCAACAAACTAGAATCCGATGTATATCACTCAATTAATAATATATAAGTGTATACGTAAATTTGAAAATAAAATGAGCAGTAAATATTACGATTTCAGCGATCTGAGGTGCAGAACTTGTTTTCGTCTGGTTTGTTTACCTGTTTACCCGATAGTCGATACCGTCCCGAACGAACGACAACTCTTGTTTGCTCTTAATTACGAAAAGACCCAATTACCGTATTAAACATGTGTATATACATGTGTATAAACACATGGTATGACCGTATGAAATATGCGTTTTTTTTACTAATGCTGTATGCATATCAATAAATAATGCGTCTGTAAAGCATACCATGCAGTTACTCCCCTTTATGTTTCTTAATATATTTCCAATTCAAAACTTTATAGCAGAGTCTTACAAATGTTCTTTGTGTTAATTTTTCTGCTATCCTCTGTTTCCGTACTATATTCCTTTTGAGTGTTCTGCATTTATAAAGACACTTTACGAGATAACGACATATGCTGATACCATATATTATTTATGTATTTCAGGCATGACCACTATGCCCTGGCTCAAAACAGGATTCGACTGAAAAACGGGGAGACTTGGTAAGATGGTATTCTGGATACTGGACGCAATAGGATCGTTACCGTATGAAATACATTTTATAAAAGGTAAAGTGTGCACATCATTGTGCACCTCATGGTGATTTTATAACTCTGTAAATTATGTCTCAAATGGCACAACTGTAAATTAAGATTCAACGGTATTTAAAGCTTCGCGAATCCTGTATTTTCATAACCTTCGCAAGATGTGCTCAAGGTCAGCTATTTCAATTGAAGGACGTAAAGAACCGCGCTTTGTGTTAGATCGTACTAACGATGAATGTTGATGCGTATGATGAAGATAATTAGTTTACTTGTATTACATTGATGATGATGATGACGAAAATGATGATGATGATGATGATGATGTTGATGATGATGATGATGACGACGACGACGACGATGTCGATGACGTTAATGATGATGATGATGGTGATGATGATGATGATAAAAAAATGAAGATGTGCTCAAGGTCAGCTATTTCGATTGAAGGACGTAAAGAACCGCGCTTTGTATTAGATCGTACTAACGATGAATGTTGATGCTTATGATGAAGATAATTAGTTTACTTGTATTACATTGATGATGATGATGATGATGAAAATGATGATGATGATGATGATGTTGATGATGATGATGATGATGACGACGACGACGATGTCGATGACGTTAATGATGATGATGATGATGATGTTGATGATGATGATGATAAAAAAATGACGATGACGATGATGAAAATGATGACGATGACGACGATGATGATGATGGTGGTGGTGTTGATAATGATGATTTTGATGATGATGATTATGATGATGATGATGGTGGTGGCGGTGGTGGTGGTGATGATAATGATGCTGGTGGTGGTGGTGGTATTGATAATGATGATGACGATGATGATGATGATAATGTTGATGATGATGATGATGATGATAGTGGTGGTGATGATGATGATGATGATGCTTCTGCTGCTGATGACGACGATGATGATGATGATGCTGATGCTGCTGCTGCTGATGATGATGATAACGTTGCTGCTGATGAATGCATTTGTACACAATTCCATGTCGTGCCATTGTTTCTCATCGTATTTGGCATTTCTCTTGATGATAACAACACAGTCAATCTGTCCTAATTTGCAAAGCACGCACTTTATACTTATATAGTGTGTTAAGGTGGTCAAAACCTGATCAAGATAGGAGACGATTTTTTTCAGGTCAATATTAAATTGTATTGAGAGTTAAATTTCATCACGTGTACAAAAATGCATGGCATAATGGGGCTTTTTTGCGTGGCTATAATTGGCGTTATTCGTAAGTAGACATTTGCAAACCGTATTAATTTGTACAGTTATCTTGGTCTTAAACTTAAATTTCGTCAAAGGTTTTTGAAAACGACTCACATGATTTTTAAGAATACAGTAAATGATTAAGACAACAGTTTTAAAATTCAGACTATATTCATGTTTGCTTATTACAAAATACTGCCCATATGTGAATTAACTGTTCTGCGGTATACATGTGTACACCATTACTACATTAGTGTACCGTTATAAAGCATGCCGTTTGCAACAATTGATGTATAGTGCCGTTGTTGCCTCTAGCATATTCTAGAGTGGTTGTTAACTGTTGATTTTAATATAACGATTTGTCTACTTATTTCGTATAGTTTAAAATATGAAATGCGCGACAAAACAAAATCGTATTCTATAGTATATAATTGTGTTAATTAAATTTTAACATGGAATATGCAGCATATACATATATTGTTATTTATAGAAGCATTCGAATTTGTACGTTCTCGTTCACTGACAGATTATGTAATAGTGATACCATCTTGAGTGTAGAAATCTTAGACTTGATTTCAACTAGTTAGTTTCAAATATGTTCTCTGTTACAATCAACATATATATTATATAACGTGTAGTACTCATAAAACCCTTAAAAAGACGAACGTTCGTGTACATTACTATATAAGTACATATACATATTTATTCATGTATACATTTCTATTTACTAATATTAATAATTTCCTTTTCATACATATGGTCCATGCCCTATGAAAAGGGGATTTAATGCATGTGCGTAAAGTGGCTTCCCATATTTGCCTGTATAGTTCGCACAGATTCATCAGGGGCGAGACTTTAGGCTTTAAATGTATGCTATTTTTCGTTTAAAGAAAGTCTCTTCTTAGCAAAAAGCCAGTTTAGACGTATTTTGTTTTTGTGGACTGCACAGGCTAATCTGGCAAGACACTTTACGCACATGCATTAAACCCACCTTTCACAAAGCGCGGCTCAAATACAATAAAGAGAAACATAAACAACTAAAACGGTGATTGTTCCACTGCAGCAATTTGTGTCGCAGTTTGTCCAAATGGTTGGCTGAGGTACGAGCAGTCGTGTTACCGTGTTGGACACACATCTTTCAACTGTCTTGATTCGCAGGTAACAGTGTGCCGAACAACACATTTTCTTCCAGTATTTACCTTGGGTAATATTCGTATACAAATGGTCATGCAAAAAAACACACTTTTAATATTGGCCATTACGGCTATCTTGAAAAATCTGATATTCTAACGTACATGGGACATACTGAAATAATATGTATGTATTGGCCATTACATTTTGCAAGTTTGCTTTATATTTTGAAATGTAAATTTAAAGACACTGCAGATATTATGATGCCTCGCTTGTAAACCTCGAGACCAGAGATGAGATTGATTTTCTCTGAGGCAACTTGATGCAATTGCGTGGTAAGAATGCGGTACTGGTTTGATTTCTGACGCTGAACGTACATGTATTGTTGTGCCCATGAGTATGTACGCATGTCCTTCAAAAAGGTCAATGTCATCCTTCAATTTCAAATGCCAAATGAAATAGTTATGCCAGAGATCATGTCAAGAGCAAATTACATGTATATCCAGCATTGAAGGGTTTTAAAAGAACATATAATAAATTATATGCATGGTAAACCCAGAAACTATTTCATAATCTCCTGACCTTGGGTCCATTCAGTGCTTCGTTAGGCTAATTTTGTTCGAACAATCATCGTAATCATCATAATTGTCAATTGTAAAATAGTCATGACCATTTTGATGAGGATGAAGCCTATGAAAATGATTATGAGATTAATGATGCTGGTGATAATATTTATAACGATGAAGATGATGACGGCGACGATGATGATGTTGATTCTGTTTATGATGATAATGATGACGATGATAATGATGATGGTAATGATTATAATGTGATAATGATTACCATGATGCTATTGATGATTATTATGATGATAAGGCTAATGTTAATGCTAATATTAATGCTAATGCTAGTTCTAATGCTAATGCGAATGCGAATGCTTATGTAAATAATTATGGTTGTAAATGATCTTAAAGAGGTTGTTTTTATACCAAGCAATTTTCGAATCTTACACTTAATGTTTTTTTTCAAATAATCAGTTATCGCCGTATACCAATTTAAGCGAGTACTTACGATCTTCTTTTTATTACAGACCTAATGCTGATTTATAAAAAGTATAATAGCAATTCACACGGAGAAGTACCAGATTGTCAACCCAATTTAATTGTATAAAATTGTAAATAATTGCATATTTTAATCTTGTAAATTAACAAATTAATACATGAACGCGTTCACAATGTATGTGCATGGTTGGGAAATACTCCATGCTATGTGTTAATTTGTTCATACGGCACACAATTGCAAAGTCCAAGTTAACTGTAACCTCACGTTTAGGTTTAATGACAAACACTGGTTAGGATTGCTGGATTTTATTTGTTTATTATCTAATGCAAACCCGTGTTATTGTCTTCATAATTAAGGTTTTGATGATTACAATTGTAACATGTTGATTGAAAAAAAAACATCAACTTTAAATGATACGCCAGACAAATGTTGTTTAATTGACAAGCATTAGGTTGTGCAGAATGACGGCATTGATATACATGTAATAGAGCTATCATCAGAACCAGTCATATATTTGGTCGGTCATCTTCATGTGGAAGTTTAAGATTGAGCTAATAATAATGTTGATATTGAGATCGTAAAAACTCTCTCGAAACCACAAAACTGAAAGCATGTCTTTATGTTATAACAGTGTATCTTTCTTTCAGCGATGAGCCAGTGGTGATTGTCGGTTGATCTCCCCTCGTCTACATTTCCTTCGGTGCATTGTTAACAAACGACTGAACCACATTTAAAATACAATACCTATGATGCAAAATATTGTATGCCTGTCTTGTATATAAAGTATATGCTCATATGTGCATAGTGTAACGTGATATCGATCTTTCGTAATCCTTAAAATAACATATCGATGTAATATGCATGAAAGTCTCGGGACATTTGCAATCGAATAAGAAAACCCGGCAAGACGTCATATCCGTGTTTTTTTACTAATCATAGCCTGATCATCAGCACTCAATGTATTGTTGATTCCTGCATGTCAAACGTATGGAAAGCCAAAGGGGACCCCCGCTAAAATACATATACTTATATAGTAAATATCGGGATTGTCATTTTTCGCGGAACTTTCACTTTCCGCGAAAAACCAATGCCAGCATGGCCATAAAACACTACATACAAATCGAAATCTAAAAAGCGCGGAACTTTCATATATCTTCCGTCGGAGCAATTATTTTTCAACCCTGTAGAAAAAGCGGGCTCAATTAATCGCGCGGAACGTTATTTATCTACTCTGTACAAATAGTAGTGTTTAAAATCGCGCGGAGATTGTAGAATGCTATTTTAAGAAGTCTATTAAAGAGAGAAAATCCAGTAAATACCAGATCCAAAAAGCGCGGAACACAAATATCGTCCGCGAAAATTAAGCATTGAATTACTGTACAAATCTCGGGTTGTTAGGTGTTAGAATCCCTAGTTACCCGAAAAATTTGATTGGATCCGATACTTAGAAATAACCAATCAGATACTTTGTAACAAATGCAACACAATCAGTGCGTTCAGTAAGTATAACGTTTCAAGATGGCGGAGCGAATTGCATGGTTATTGTTTCTACTCGATGGATTCGCAGATAATTCAGAAATAGATCAGATTGGGATCAATAACTGTATTGCATACGATCATTTACATGTATTACCAGGTTTGTATTTGTACTTTTTTAATATTGTGTAAAACTATCCGATAATATGCATAATGTTGACAATTGTTAATTAAATGAGCCGCGTTCTGAGAAAACTGGGCTTAATGCGTGTGCGTAAAGTGTCATCGCAGATTAGCCTGTGCAGTCCGCACATGCTAATCAGGGATTACACTTTCCGCTTTTATGGTATTTTTAATTTCAAGGAAGTCCCTCCTTACCGAAAATGAAGTTTATGCGGAAAGTGTCGTCCCTGATTAGCCTGTGCGGACTGCACAGGCTTACGCTAATCTGGGATGACACTTTACGCACATGCACTAATCCCAGTTTTCTCCGAATGCGACTGAAATAATAACTTAATGTAATGTAATGTACTTGTGTCTTGTATTCGTTCAGTTGAACGTCAATATATTAATACATTTATTTTTGTTTTCAACCTATTAATTAAAATAAGGTATTGTTTTTAATCCGTTTTTAGTTTCGTTATAGCTGACCTAGATTTAAACATTTCGTCATAAATTAATAAATAAAATTATTAATAAATTTATGTTTTAATATAATTTATATATAAATTTTGTAGGTGTGTGTTGCCAGTAATGGTTGAAGATATGCCAAACAAATTGTGCCTCTCTATACAGACAGATTTCAGGTCTCAATTTCGACTTCAAAGGTCAACATATCACTGATATCAGGTTTGTCAGCTATTGGTTTGTATTATTCTTATCCACATTGCAGCAAGAATAACTGGATAACTTAACTTTTCAATAGCTATTACATGTAGATCTAATTTAAATTAATCATGTTTCTAAAACATCCACTAAATGCGGCTAATTCTCCACTTGTTGGAAGTTTTTTGTGATAAAAACTTAGAGTAGATTTATTTTACTCCCAAACTTCCTTTAAGAAAGCCCAACAGCTGTAGAGTGATGGAAAATCTACTTCTTTAAAGTATTTATAAGTGAATAGACCCTTTTCACAATAAGCCAATATAGCAGGTAGTCAAATGATTGCAGAATTCCAGAATGAAGCTGAACGTGTAGAGATTTCTAATAGTGCATCGCAATATCGCTCTGCTTTTGATCATTCAGCTAGATCTACTTAATGATATTGCCAACACAAGTTGACTTCGTCAGAAATAGCCATTAATTACTTAATATATACTTTCCATTTAAGTGCCAATATATGAAATACATTTTCTTGATTAAAGTACTTGTTTGTTTTCTTGTTTGTATTCTTTTTTTTTGCACAAACTCTGACACTCCAAGTATGGCTTTCAATTCTTAGTGTGTGTAAATTGACAGTCTTAAACTTATTGGATTATCTGACACTCTTTGTTTTCGCATTATTTGAGCGATTAATCAATTATTTTATTTATTGATAGATCTTGCGTTGAAATTCCCCTGTATTCAGCACAAACCCATAACCTCTTTATGATCAGATACTGTGCAGACAAATACTAAATAACAACGTGATGTCATAAACCACATTTTGTAGATATCTGGTCATCTGGTCATTTAACACAATTAATGACACCTCCATGTGACCATGGCGTCTCATGGTTGTAGCATTGCGTAGCCGTTTCTTGGAATAATTTAACGCCAAATACTCAATTGTTGCTTTTACTGAACATAAAAGATATTGTCAACATTGAAAGTCATCTGTCCAAAAAGATTGTCAGAAACTAAATACTGTATACATATTAGCCAGTTTTATCATAATTATAAAGTGCTTTATACCTATATATTTTTAATATTTCAAAAATTTAATGCTAAACATTTGTGTCATTTTCTTCTATTTGATAGGACTTTGTCTGATGCTTGATTCAACTCTTACACGTTCTATAATTCATGAAATTGTACACATCCTACCTTTGAAAATTGTAGTCTTACAATACTTAGTATTGTATACTGCTAATTTATGACTTCGATTTGTGCAATAATCGATGTTTAGTCTTCAGACCACATTTACTCTGATGCTTATGGGTAACTGGAAATTGTATGCCCCTGGAAGGGTGGCATATAGCAGTTGAACTGTCCGTCAGTCAGTCAGGATGTCAGTCTGTCCGTCTGTCCGAAAAAAAAAAACGTTGGCCATTACTTTTGCAACATTGAAGATAGCAACTTGATATTTGGCATGCATGTGTATCTCATGAAGCTGCACATTTTGAGTGGTGGAAGTTCAAGGTCAAGGTCGTCCTTCAAGGTCAAAGGTTAAAAAAATATATGTATAATTAAAAGCGGCGCAGTAGTGGGCATTGTGTTTCTGATGAACACATCTATTGTTATATATAAAGATTAAATATAATTCATTAATATACACTAATAGTACATAACTTATGTCCTTGAATCATTATTTAGGTGTTGTAATTTTTATATTTGAATTACTTATCAATTTTTTTACTTAACACAGCATGACATGTGATGGTTGTCTGTATTCATATGTTTGACTTAATTGTAACCAGTGTCAAGTGCGCATTATAATCTTGATATTCAACGCAATTTGCATAGCAAAAGAAAATGCAGTTCCACGTTCAGCCTTGTTCTGCAATTCAACGCGTCAGGTGATATGATTGATATCTAAAAATAGTATCGGTGTTCATATTGTGAAACTGGTCTATTATTAGATACTGATTAATTTGATGAATCAAGTTAATTTTTGTTAAATATCTGTTAAATATGTATGCCCCCCTCCGAAGAAGAGCAGGTTTATTGTTTTGCACATGTCGGTCCGAATGTCCATATGTCTGTCCACCAGATGGTTTCCGGATGATAACCCAAGAACGATTTTGCCTAGGATCATGAAACTTCATAGGTACATTGATCATGACTCGAAGATGACCCCTATTGATTTTCAGGTCACTAGGTCAAGGTCACAGTGACCCTAAATAGTAAAATGGTTTCCCGATGATAACTCAAGAACGCTTATGCCTAGGATCATGAAACTTCATAGGTACATTGATCATGACTCGCAGATGACCCCTATTGATTTTGAGGTCACTAAGTCGAAGGTCAAGGTCACGGTGACCCAAAATAGTAAAATGGTTTCCGGATGATAACTCAAGAACTTATGCCTAGGATCATGAAACTTCATAGGTACATAGATAATGACTCGCAGATGACCCCTATTGACTTTCAGGTCACTAGGTCAAAGGTCAAGGTCACAGTGCCAAAAAACGTATTCACACAATGGCTGCCACAACAATTGACAATCCATATGGGGGGCATGCATGTTTTACAAACAGCCCTTGTTTGAAATTTATTTTATGACATTAAAGTAATGTATAGGGAATTTAGTTACCTACACATTCTTTGAAAATAAATTTGAATTGTAAATGTATACTTCATTTATTTTGTAGGAATTCTGTACAACTGTGGAACCATGTATGGTACGTGACCGCACAATGTTGGTTGGCAAAAGGATATTGGAATAAGCAAAGGTAAATTGTATGTGAAGGAGTCTTGACAATTGCAAATATAGTTAGTTTATTTGTAAGGCTCGCAGAAAGTGACCCTAGCCTTCATATATAAATAAAAAGCTGAAAGAGTATTTATGAAAAATCGTGTAATCAAATTTGCAATATGTTACATTTTATTTATAAGCTCATCTTTTTTTTTTGAAAAAAAAAGAGATATTGTCATCATCTTGGCGTCGGCGTCTGCGTCGGTGTCGGCGTCCAGTTAAGTTTTGTGTTTAGGTCCACTTTTCTCATAAAGTATCAAGTATAAAACTTATTTACTTACTACCATGAGGGGACTGGGCAGGCAAAGTTAGATAACTCTGGCGTGCATTTTGACAGAATTATGTGCCCTTCTTATACTTAGAAAATTGAAAATTTGGTTAAGTTTTGTGTATAGGTCCACTTTATTCCTACAGTATCAAAGCTATTGCTTTCATACTTGCAACACTTACTATCATAAAGGGACTGTGCAGACAAAGTTATGTAACTCTGACTGGCATTTTGAAAGTATTATGTGCCCTTTTTATTCTTAGAAAATTGAAAATTTTGTTAAGTTTTGTGTTTTGGTCCACTTTACTCCTAAAGTATCATAGATATTGCTTTCATACTGGGAACACTCGCAAATAAGGGGACAGTACAGGACAAGTTGAATAACTCTGGTTGTCATTTTGACAGAATTATGGTCCTTTTCTTACTTAGTAACTTTGAATATATGGTTAAATATTGTGTTTTGAGCTACTTTACTTCTCAAGTATCAAGGCTATTGCTTTCAAACTTCAAATACTGTCATGCTATCATAAGTTACTGTAGCTGGCAAGTTGAATTTTACCTTGACCTTTGAATGACCATGACTCTCAAGGTGAAATTATTAAATTTTGCTAAAATGTCCATAACTTCTTTACAAGCGTTACAAAGCAACTCTTACCACAATAGACTCCACCCAAACCATCCCCCACGCCCCACCCCCCCAAAAAATAAAAAAGTACTTTTTTTTTCATTTTGAAAGATCATCTAATAAATGACCACACCCTCACACTATACCCCCTGCCCATTTTTTTTAAACATGGCTAAAAAACACAAATATTTATTTTTATCATTTTTTCATTTTTGGAAGATAGTGTAATAAATGACCACACCACCACACTATACACCCTTCTCCACCCCACCTCTCCCTCCTTTGTGATTGAAGTATTGAGATAGGTCCCTTCAACTTTAAAAAAAATAGATGAGAGGTCTGAACCTGCAGGGCGTGCTCTTGTTAACAATCAAATGAGACATAACTTAGAAGCTTCACTTCATTTACTTTGTCAGGCTGGCGTAGTTGATATGGTGTTCACCTAGTGATGGGAACATTTTGGGTTCAACCCTGTTTATTAGCGGTCTCTTTATGTTCATATATACAAAGTACTGATTACTCCCAGAAAACGGACTCTAGAATGTCTTAATAAGCATAAAGCTTTCAATGCAATCAAGCATAATTAATATGGCTAAACTCTAGCATGAATTTTACTTTTGTATTTCAGGGACTCAACATTACACAGTCATTTCAACATGTAGAGTCTTGTCAGCAATGATGGAGCAGTACTTCAGATTTCCAGAATCTCGTCATGAGCTGAAGATCATTGCCTATGAATTTCATGAATGATGTAGAATGATTGGACTGTTGATGGAACCCACAGTGCATGTCCTGCTTCAACATCTGAGCATAGGTCCTTTATGGCACGCCTGAACCACAAAAAAGAGAAAAACTAAGTTTAAGTAACTTAAACTTAGTTTTTCACTACTTAAACTCAATTTAAGTAACTTAATTCGAATTAACGCTACTAAATGCATTAAGTAGTTAAGAAGAGTTATTTTCTATTTATGTGAGAAAAATGAATTAAGCAGAGAAAAACTTAGTTTAACTCGTTAAGTGCGCCCGAACAACAAAAATTGATTTTAATTACCGTTAAGTTACTTAAATTGCATTTAACGCTGCTTAAAATTAATTTAAGTGCTTTCGCATCGTTAATTGTATTTAATTATTACTTAAGTAATACAATTTTTACTTAAGTTGAATTATTAATTATCGTTAAGTCAAAACTCGCGTCCGAAAATAAGCATATGAAACAAGCGTTTTGATTGGTTGTCAGGTTTGTTAATAAATTCAGGCCCGAGGTCGGAAGAAAAAGATTGCCATGTGGTACGAGCAAAAAATACAGATATTATAAATTTGGATTAGAATCTTAAGTCAGCTAAAATTTGTTTTAGTCTGGAATAACATTCAAAACACCCTTTCATCATCAAATTTTGCTGACAGTCAGTAACTATGCAATAAACATCAAAAACGATCCGCCCGTCTATATATTTCCGGGTCATATCGCATTTACCTGTAGTAATAACTTGTCTTGTATACGAGTAGTCATACCAGCTTGTATGTAGAAACTGGGACTATATTATATGTCCCAGGTAGAAATTAAAGATTATATCGTGTCACCGAATCCAACTTAATTATATTCTATACATGTAAATTTTGGCTTTGATTTTAGTATTTAAATGGAAAAAAAACAGTCTCCAGTATCTCAGTATTGGCAGTGAACTTATAAGTAAACAATCCCAAAAAGTACACATATCAGAAATTACCCAGGTGATATTTTAAGTCTGAGTGCACTATTGTCTTTTAAAATAATTTTAAATGTAAAAAAATGTACTGTTAACATATTATTTAGAAACATATCTAACTTAAGTGTTCTGATTTTTCCCCTTTAGAAATAAATAGTTTAGACAGAGACATATATTCAGTATATATTCCCAGTTTAGATATTAATTAAAAGAACTAATGTATGCATTTGTTAAATGTCATTCGTTCTTCCGAAATATTATCCTATATTGTTTGATGAGATTCAAAATAAACCTAATTAAGAATTTAATTGTTGTTTTAGTGCAGCAGTTAACAATTTATATTTTTTTATGAGTGTGTAAATATTGCAATGGTAACAAACGAATCCATAATACAGTATTAAAAATGTCATGAGGATCAGTGATTGCTCGTTAATTGTCTTTCATATCCTGTATTTGTTATTTCAGTTCCCTTTTTAAAAACAACCAACATTTTGTTGTTGTTTTAACAGTATTGGTAATTGTCTAGTTAATTGAAGGGTACCCCTTGATTACACATGGGTTGTTTTCTTAAAAAGAAGGCCATATGACATTCCACAAGCTAAGTCATAGTATGGCTTCATCTTTTTCTTATAAATAAACCACCACTCAATTGCTTGATCATAATTATCCTGAATTCAAGATGTCAGTTGGTAAGTAGCAATTTTATTTTTTGGGTGTTTTAGTTTTGTCAAAATTTAGTCAATAACATCACTTAAGCCATAACGCTTCGATAAAATGATTAAACAGATATATATTATGTTAGTATGCAAGTGGAAAGATATTATATGGGATCAGTTACATAGAGACCACACTCCATCCAAGAGAAAAACAGGGAATTTCAAAAAATAGTGGTCTCCACAAGTCATCCAACAAGTCCTTGTGTGAAAAAAACAGCTAAAAGATGCTGTAATATGGTTATGGGTTAACACTGCTTGTAATTTTCCTGCATGAGAGCTTTTGATAATCATAGTCACATGTTGTTGTTTTTTTTGTAATGGAATCCTAAAGGAATCCTTTGAATGAAAATAGAATCTTGATCAAAATTGCTTTTATACAGTGAGTTTCATGACCTTTAATAGTTGCCAACAATGTTGAAGAAACTTATTCAAATATTAATGACTTTGAAGTTTCTGACAATCCCTTTAATGAAATAAAATTAATTTAAATAGAAAATTCATATTCGTATTAAAAAAAATAAAAACATTTATGCAAAGACAGTGTTTTAACACCCTCGACTACCATCATATGGTATCAGACTCAATTTATAAATGAATTAGTGAAGAATAAACATGATCAATGATAGTTCCATAAAACGTAAGTCAGGAGTAAAGGTAGGAGAAAATTTTTGAGAAGTTTAAGACCCGGGAAATAGCTTAATTTCATATAAATGATCACACATTGGAAGGTATAAGAATATTCCAGGGGGGGGGGGACCAATTCAGGAAATTTTGCACATTTTGATAAATTGATGTTAAAATCAAGTTAATACTTGATAGCAAACAAAACTTGAATTTAGGACTAAATCATTTTTTGGAAACGACAATATTGCATCCTTACTTGAGTCAATTTAAAGGTTTCTACAACTCAAATGTATTTTATCTCCAGGATCTCAACTTTTGACAGCAATTTTTTATTTGATTTTTATAGCAATTTATGTTAGAACTGTGATAGGTCCATGCAAGTCCAAAATTTTACAAATATCACAATATTGTAAAATATGTCTTTTATGCTGTACAAGCTGTATGTATTTTTGTACTTCCTTGACCTGTATGGATGTTACTTTGCACTTTTATCTATTAAAGAAAAAACTGGGGAAGGGGGGGGGGAGGGAATAGTTAGATGTTCATGTAAAATTTCTGCCTTGCATATTCTCTCAACGTTTTCAGTGAATATTCCTATTTTAAAAACAACTAAGTTTATACAAGAGAAAATATACCTGTGTTGATTTATGCATTTTGCTTTGAATTTGCCCCTCCATGAAAAATAATTTTGGTATAGGCCTAAAATAAAATTAAGTTTGTTTGCCCTCCTCCGACCTACCCACCAAAATTGCCCCCCTACTCATAAAATTTTATTGCAAAGTTCTTACACAAATTGTATTTCTTTGATTTTTTTCATGTTTTAAACAGTTTTCTTTCAAATTAAAATTAAAAATTGAGACTTTAAAAAAAATATAATAATAAACCTACCTACCTACTCAACTAAAACCTGGTGAGTAGGGGAAGGACAAACAAGGATATTTTTAAGACTGGCCATATATATGTGTCTTTTTTGACAATAAGAATTATAAAATAAACACACAAGTTTCTTGTGAGAATTTAAAAACAGAAAATTTGATGTGAATAAAAACTTAAGATCAGTCCCAGCCAAACTCAATTTATTTTTACTGGACAGGAGGTCCTGTAATATCAAAACTTTTACAGGACCTTAAAAATTTTTACTGGACGGTCCTTTATTTATGTTTTGCATCAGAAAATATTATACTGGTCAGGAGGTCCTGTAAGTGTGGTCACCTTACTGGACCTCCAATTTTTTTACCAGTCATGTCCTGAGGTCCTGTGAGTTTGGCTGGGACTGTAAGATATGCATTGCGGTTTAGATCTATTTAAAACAATTTGCCTAACATTTTTTTATACCTTTATCTGGAATTTGGGAATGAATTTAATTTAATCCAGGAAATCGGGAAAGGACTCAAAGGAGCAAAATAATAGGTACAGGATTTCGGGATGGGACTCCCTCCTTACCCCCTTTATGCATGACAGGCCAAAAAGTTTGTTATATTTAGCATTCTACTCACCATAACGATCAACTGAATGACTGCTGTGTTGAGCATGTTGAGTCAAATCAGGGAGACTATCTCTGACTAACACTACTGACTGGATGGTGCTCTTCAGTAAATCATCTGGGACGGTGTGGTCATTCTCAAGTCTCTGCAAGTTTGTAAGAAGACTGGCGATCTGGGTGCGAGCTGCAGAAACGTCAAGGTTGCCGTTCTGTTTGCCTCTCTGTACATCTCTGAGTGTTATTGAAAATCTTTCAAGAACACTGTCAGCTGTAGGTAAATGCGTGCGTTGTAACCGATCCATTGCAAAATTGTAAATGGCGGTTGAAGAATATCCTTTCCTGTTTACGTTTGTTACGACGTTTCTGATTGGCTTAGGTCTTCCGGATCATTAACTGACCAATCAAAACAATTCGACTTTACAACTTAAGTAAAATTCCTTACTAAAGTTGAATTCGTGTAACTAAAAACATATTTTAAGTAGAAAAACCTATTTTAACGCAACTTAATTGAAAATAGTACAATTGATAGAGAAAATCCTTGTTAAGTTGAATTAATTCAACTTAAGTAAGAAAATTACCATTAAGCACCGTTAATGCATTTTCGGTGTTTTAATTAGCGTTAACGCCGCGGGAACCACAAAAACTACTTAAATTCATTTTAAGCAGCGTTAATTCGAATTAAGTAACTTAAATTGAATTTAAGTAGAGAAAAACCTAGTTTAAGTAACTTAAACTTAGTTATTCTCATTTTTGTGGTTCAGGCGTGCCATAGTCCTTGTTTATCAGCAGTTTAGTTCTTCAAGCAGTCTGTGACAGTAACTTGAAATGTTTGGACATATGACCTGGATGGCCAAGTTCTGTGCATGAAGCCCATTTAAATAGGAACGGCCCAGTGGCGCATTAAATGGACATTTTTCGAATGTTCTCGAGGATTCAGCTTACCGCCTGACAAGAAATCTTGCTTTTTGTTCAGTATCGAGGCCATGGACATTTGTATCATTTGCAAAAGATACTGCGATATTTGTGCCTTTGTTCATGCTTTATAGTTGATTAACAATTGGAAGCCATAACCTGTTTTATAGGATGGTGTTAGTGGGACAATCAATTTTGTAAAGATTTAAAGACTGGAAAAGATAATTAAAAGTCAAAAGAGTTCTGCTATTGTAAAGCATGCATTATTGATTTGTAATGTTAGAAAGATGCATTATTAACAGAATAAAATGTCCATAATTTGAATATTCTACTGTTTTCAGCAACATTTAATTTAATATAGTACAAAATGCTGCATCATGTTATATCATGATCTGTTTTGTGAACAATGACCTTTGAATGTATATTTAATAATTTGTCAATGGGTGTTACACGCATAAGCCCTACCATTAGCCCAAAAAGGAATTGCTTAGGAGTTTTGCCACCTTCTAGAGAAAAATACTTCTCAGAAACAATTGCATTTCGGAAAGTCTATGGCTAGTAAAATTTGGATTCCTTTTGGATACCCAAGGTTACCAATTTATGTTTAATAAATTTGCAATAAAAAGCTTTGACAGAACATAATGTCACAGAGTCGAACACGTGTATGGAATAAAGTGGAAGTTGATTAAATGAGTAATACACATTATATGCTTCTTTGATTAAAAGTTAAAGTATTGCAAATAAATAAAAGATTCAGATTTAAATTGTATTATTTGAATGCACTGTCTAATACATATGAGCCTTGCTCTGTGAAAAAGGGGTTTAATGCATGTGCACTCCAGATTAGCCTGGGCAGACCGCACAGGCTAATCAGGGAGGATACTAAACGCACATGCATTAAACCCCTATTTCACAGAGCAAGGCTAATATATGTTCAATAAACCAAAGATAATCAAAAACAAAATGAGACATTTAACCCTGTACCACTCAAAAACGCACTAAGACACGTTCGAGAATAAATTTAATTTAAGACCTTTCTTACTATATTAAAGTTTTAAAGGCTTTGTTTCCAACCCATGGATACTGATGAGCAGCAAACAGCATAAAACCTGAACAGATTGTGAGTTACTTGCAGGCTGTTCTGGTTTTATGATGTTTGCATGTAGAAAATTTAAAATTTCCTCAGAGCAGGAAAAGGTTAATAATAACACAACAGCAATTATACTTAAGTTATTTTAAGACTTCATACTAATGCAAGTAACTTGCAACTGTCTAACCAAAATCGGAGATGGTGGAGGGCAAAATTAATGGCTGTGCACCTTAAATTATCTATTCATACTCAAACAATATAATGTTGATTTACAGTATCTTGTACAGCATGCATCTAATACTACAGCCAAATTTGCTTACAAATAATATTACAAGAAACACAAGTCATTAAAGACTTAACTTTATTGCATCAACCATTTAGCAGGAATAAAATATAAAGAGAAAAATTATGGCAATTTTTTCATCTGAACATGCAAGTCTTCATATACAATCCCATTGCATATAAAAACGACAGTTTACTATTTTTCCGTTCTATATGTCAGCATAAAGACAAGATGGTATTCACTGTGCAATAAAACACAAGCAATCATATTAAAATTGCTTTTAATTATATGAACTGTACCTTCACTAACATTCAAGAATTTTAATATAAATACATGATGAAAGATGAGCTTTTTCTTGTCTTAAAATAACTTGATACTTTGCAATGACCAAACAATACAACTCAACATACAAATTATCCAACAAAATATATTTTAATGACACAATATTTTTATTCAACAATAGGAATAGCTTAAGGTTGTAACATATTACACTAAAGTCACAGTGTCAATCTAAGCAAAGAGTAGAATCATAAAGAGATGTCCACAACAGATGATGTGCAAGCTGGCTCTGACTCAGATTTCCACATCAGTTGATGTGCAAGCTGGTTATTACAAGGATGTGAACAACCGATGACGTGCAAGCTCTAAGACAGATATCCACAACAGAGATTGTCCTTGCTGGCTCTGACTAATGTCCACAAGTATATAACATGCAAGCTATCTCTGACTGATGTCCTAAACATATGACATGCAAGCTGGCTCTAACACAGATGTCCACAACAGATTACGTGCAAGCTAGCACTTACACGGATGTCCACAACAGAGGATGTGTAAGCTGGCTCTAACACTGATGTCCAAAAGAGATGACGTGCAAGCTGGCTCTTACACGGATGTTCACAACAGATGACATGCAAGCTAGCACTAACACTGATGTCCGCAATAGAGGACGTGCAAGCTGGCTCTAACACGGATGTCCACAACAGATGACATGCAAGCTGGCTCTTACTCGGTTGTCCACAACAGAGGTCAGATGGGCAAGCTGGCTCTGCCTCAGATATGTACACAGAAGATGATGTTCAAGTTGGGAACACTGCTACAACTATAAAATACGAAAACCATGTTTCATACTATCATATTATTTTACTACATGTATTTCTTCCACAATACAGAACATTATACTCATTATTAGCATTCTGCTATTGCTATCTGAAGGTTTACCAGATGCTATGTGTGAAGATAGTTCATACCAGAAATTAGCCGAAAAACACTTTTTAGACATAATGTGCATTCTGCTTTAAGATATATAGCTCAGAATTCACTGGTTAAATCAAATTTTTTGGACTAAATTGGCGTGGCATGCAGACAAAATGTCGAGTTTTGAAACTGTGTCGTATCTGGTGTGAATCTTGAGTTATTTAATTTGTCAGTATATCAGATGTGTACACCTGTTATATGTTAACTGTAAGAGTTTAGAATGTCTTGACAGTCATTGTGTTTGTAATACATTGTGTTATCTTTCAGATTTGTGTGACAGTTAAATATAATAATCAATAATCTTGTTCTGCATGCCGGTCAAATTGTTCCGTGGTAAACACCTACCCATTGTGGTCAACTCGTACCTGTTTTTTAGTCAACTTGTACCTACCCAAACTAAACCCGTACCCGATATACAGAAATAGGTGTAGGATGGTTAGCTTATAAGTCAAACTCATAGAGACAATTTTTATTTTCCTCTTGATGTTTCCACTTAAATTATCTAAGCATTGCTCACGCAAGTTGTCTGTTGCAGATATGTATAAGCAGCGAAAGTGTTGATGAAAATTGACACTTGTGGTTGATGTCTTTCAAGAATTTTACAATTGTGACAAAATAAGTCAAATGAAACAAGTTGAATAGTTTGAATGAGGTACGAGTTGACAACAAGAGCACCGCATAACGGGTGCCACGCTCTGCTACAGGTGCTTGTCAGATTATTTTTTTTAGAGGTCACAATGACCTTGACCTAGTGACCCCAAAATGGGTGTGGCGTGTAGAACAAATCAACATGCATCTACATATGAAGTTTCAAAGTTGTAGTTGGAAGCACTTTATTTTAGAGCCAATGTTAAAGTTTTATAGTAGAGGTCACAGTGACCTTGGCCTTTGACCTAATGACCCAAAAATGGGTGTGGCGTGTAGAACTCATCAAGGTGCATCTACATATGAAGTTTCAAAGTTGTAGGTGGAAGCACTTTGATTTTAGAGCCTATGTTAAAGTTTTATATTAGAGGTCACAGTGACTTTGACCTAGTGACCCAAAAATGGGTGTGGCGTGTAGAACTCATCAAGGTGCATCTACATATGAAATTTCAAAGTTGTAGGTGGAGCACTTTGATTTTAGAGCCAATGCTAAGGTTTTAGCACGACGCCTACGGCGGACGACGAGCTGGCTATGACAATACCTCGGGTTTTCTCCGAAAACGCCGAGCTAAAAATGGGTACGAGTTGACCAAGGTACGAGTTGCCTTTGGGATGAATTGCCTGTAAAGCCTTGTTCTTGTTCTTTTTAATTGAAGATGTATACGGTGCTGGACTAGAGCATACGACTGCCATAACAATAACTTGGCTCTCTACTAACTGAGCTTAAGGGAAGATGTTTCTTACACACAAACACTATATTTCATTATTTGACGACATATGATTATGACGTGTTTTTGCGGGTGTTTATGTTTTAACAGAGACGTTTGCATATAGACAAACCGTGAAAACAACACTCGATACTCTTGAGCTGTTTTAATTGCATTAAAATTCATAATTCATGTATGTTAAATACTAACCTCATCGCTAATGTCATCAAAATTGATCACTCTTTCGCCCTTAAAAGGTTTTGTGTTAATGTGAAACAACCGTCATCATGATGACTGCATGAATGCTGGATAAGACGCGAGTTTTGATTGGTTCTTTCTAGGTGTCGGAACCAATCAAATTTTATCGCGTAACCACATAGCAACCCGAATTTCGTGCAGTAATTCAATGCTATTGAAAATCGCGCGGAGTAATGAATCTTCCGCGCGAATTAAAATTAGCAACCCGCAATTTACATAGCAACCCGAGATTTGTACAGTAATTCAATGCTTAATTTTCGCGGAAGATATTTGTGTTCCGCGCTTTGTGGATTAGGTCCGCGCGATTTTATACACTACTATTTGTACAGAGTAGATAATATTAAGGTTCCGCGCGATTATTTGAGCCCGCATTCTCTACAGGGTTGAAAGATAATTGTTCCGACGGAAAATATATGAAAGTTCCGCGCTTTTTAGATTTCGATTTGTATGCAGTATTTTATGGCTATGCTGGCCTTGGTTTTTCGCGGAAAGTGAAAGTTCCGCGGAAAATGAAAATCCCGATATTTACTATATAAGTATATGTATTTTAGCGGGGGTCCCCTTTGGCTTTCCATACAAACGAGACTGCGTATTTACTTTATTCAAACAAACGAATAGTATTTAATTGATACGTGATGTATGTTAGCCGTGTTTTGTGAAAAGGAGGTTTAATGCATGTGCGTAAAGTGTCGTACCAGATTAGCCTGTTCCGACCTCACAGTCACACACATTTGCTACATTTATCCAAAATACACAGGCGAGTATGGCACGCATGGCAATAACAATGAGTGAAGAAAATGAAAAATATGGAGGTATTAATGAGGCCCGATCTCGGAATGTGTTTAAACATAAATATATTTAGGAAAATACGCATAGTATATCTTCGTATAAAGGCTGATTCCCTACCACTGGACCATGAAGGAGTTTCATTTAAATAGCGTGTTCAAAACTCTATGTAAGAAATATTTTAAAAACTGTCGATGAAAAGCGTTTCAAACGCTTTTATTTTTTACCGATTTCAAGCGATGAGTAAATAGTATCCATAAACTGATTCAACATTTAAAAAAAGGAAAATGACTAAATTAAATAAAGTTTTAATTTTAATGTGATCGTTAAATTTTGTTCATGCAAACAGACACAATAAGGTATAGGATTTTAGAAGAAGCTTATACAAAAAGAGTAACCCATTGCGATGCTCTTTTTGTTTCAGGAACATAACAAAAGACTTAACAAATGAATATTTAATTGTGTCGTATGAACAACCGTGACGTTATTTTGATTTGAAACACCAAGCGAAATTAACTAAACTGTTTAGATATTAATTGATATTTCGAATGGATATCATATTGATAAAACGAATAATAGAATCTATTCGTTTTCGCTTGCCAGTTAACTTAGGATTTCAGATTGCATATTTATCAGTCAGTTGAGTGTGTTCGACATAATAGTTCAAAATATCAATTCTATATTCGAACCTCGATCTGGGAAAACTGGGTGTAATACTTAAGGCACGATTGTAACGCGTCGTCACAGATTAGCATGTGCAGTCCGCACAAGCTTATCAGAGATAGTCCTTTCGTGTTTTCAAGTCTTTTTCGCCAAAAGCAAAGTCTTTTCGTAGCGAAAAATAGTTTAGGCGGAAAGTATCGACCTTGCTAAGCCATGGCGGAATGCGGAGGCTTATATGGGACAACACGTATATTAAGCCTCATTTTCCCAGAGCGATGTCCATTTCTTTTCACGAAACTGTGAAACGATACAAAATCCTAAACATTAGGGTGTAAAATAATGTTAAAAACTATAAAGTGCAGATTTTCAATATATCGAATGGATTAATGCCGGGTTGATATCGTTCGCGACCAGTAGTTTTGCTGTAAAATGTATTTAAAAATTTGTTTAAGGTCAATTTGAATTAGTTGGGCGATACTTTATCTACAATTTGTAAGTTGTTTGCAAAAACAACATCATGGGACACAATTCATTAGCAGTCTCTGACTTATTTCACCGGATGTAACCATGCGATCAACCTCCGTCCGTCATATCTCTCAGTAATGCCTTCTATCCGTAAGACCGTTCGTGGGCACAATGTGTTATTGCGATATCTTAAAGGTATTCAAAATACAAGGATGAAACTTCAAATACATATCCAGGTCAATGTAAGGATTTTGCACAACAACTTTTGTCACGTGGTGTCAGAGGTCGGAAAACAAAAACATAAAATTGTAATATAATACTAAAATTCATGACATATTTCATCCTCTTTTCATTCATACGTCTGTCTGTCCGTCCGAAACAATAACTAGAATAGTAAATATAATAAAACTGGATATTTCAATTTCTCAGAGTGTACCGACAATTAGTTGACAAATCATGGTAAACATATAAAGGACAATAGGTTGATTATGCTAGACCTTTTATATGTCTTGCTTAAATGTGGTTTATTTCGATTTAATTCCTTCTTTTTTCTACTTTTTGTGTTCATGTGTTGTTGCTGTTGCTCGTCCGCATTAAGTTGGCATTGATGTTCGTATTCGTGTTCGCTCAAGCATGGCATTTACATGTATTACATATACACTCACCCCGTGAAGTCGTAGTGTTGTGATAAACAAGATCACTTATTTAATGCCTTCAGGATATTATTTATTTTATAAATAATTAAATTCAAGGTAGGAGCGCTTTGTACCATCGAAGGGTGGTATATAAATACGTTTGGGGTATTTGCGTAAGTGTTCGATGTCACTAAATACCAGATACCATCTTTAAGAGCTTTAATATGCTTTGAACCGGTTTTCACAATCCTTTATAATCTTTATGAGCGAGCGAACAGCATCATGAATAATCGTCTATTGGTTGATTGTAAAACCAAATCAACACTTCCTAAATGAAATTGTATTAACTGCTTACATTTCATTGGTAGCTTGATATGTTCACAACCATGTTAATGGTCTATCTAACTTAGTCACTGTTAAACAATGGCTTACCATTGGTTCAACCATCAAGATATTGAAAATGATTTTTAAATATTTGTTTTGAAGTGATTCATCTTTTAATCATAGAATCCAGGATACGAGAGTCGCGTCATCAAATCAAAGTGGATATATATTAGACACACGTCTTCATTTTGTACGCAGTCTTCGCTGATGATCAACATCAAAATGAAGGTTCTTGCTGTGTTTTTCGTTTCTTGCGTAGCCATCGCTGTGGGATCTGATATTGTGATTTACGACTCGACATCTCAGGTAGATTTGATTCATCGTTTTGTTTAGTTTGCAGTTATATGTTTTTGTCTAATCCAAGAGTAGTTCAGCCAAATCGCAGCAATTTCTTTGAATGGATGTAGAGATTATGGTACGACCATTACTTTCTGAAATTGTTTTACCGGACTCGAAGTAGTTGGGCTTCTTTTGTGTTAAAGCAAATTGCATAGGTGATGATATAAGGCTATACATAAAGAAATAAGTTTAAATATTGGCGAATAACGTTACGACGCGACTTTGCATTCGGCTTAGTTGCACTGAGAGATTGTGTTCTTTGATCATCCTACGTTTTAAGCATATTCATCCGCTGAAACTCGAATCGTATATCAATATTATTTAATTTTAAATATTGCATTAATAGAAAACATATTGCAAATGTGAAGATGTTCCAGTTCAGTTCATACTGTTTTAGTGTATCTATCGTCTTAAGTTGTGTGCAGTTCAAATTTTTACGTGAACACAGGTTTATACTCAAAATTATAACAGTCGCTATATTTTTTCATCTGTCCGTTCACCACTTGTTGTCCATTGTTTTAAACTAGAAAATTGTGTTTTTTCTAATCGTTTTATACCGTTTAAAAGTCTTGAGTTGCTGTTTAACAATCGACATTACATAAACTTTTGCGGATTATTTAAGGTCATATTATACTGATAGTTTTCACTATTGAGGTATTTACTATGTAAATTTCTGATTGTACTGCTTTATGTATCTGTTTTGGTATCCGTGTATTAACAATAAATACGATAGCTTGTACTAACAATTACATGATCAATTAAGTTTAAAGTATTAAATAACCTCTTTTACTAAACCTACAGTTTACTAAAACTGAAATAAGAGAGTCTATGTAGTTTATGGGCATCTACTAGGAAATACTAATTGATATAGACGATAAACCAAATAAAACCGTTAAAAACACTTTTATATTCATGTTTACAAATGAAAGATGAATATTTACATGCATGATATTTATTAACAAGACAATGATTAAGCTCAATGCAAAACGCACATCCAAAGACTCTTTTTTCTCCAAAAATACTTATGACAAAAATATGAAAAAATGCGCGGTAAAATATACTGTCCGAAAATTAAGAGACATTAATTATGGAAGGAAACACGTATGTCCGAACATTAAGAGTCACGAACAATTTTTTTTTTGCTTAAATAGAGGGTGTCCGAAAACTTAGAGTAATTACGGTATATAATATAACACTCGTGAACGTTTTTTGCTATTAAAAACGCTTGAAAAAATCTCTATTGATTTAAAACATAGATGCTGATGTAAGTTCGTTAGATAATGTTTATTAACAAATAAGCATACCTTATTATGCAGCCTAAATGCACGCTGGTTGGGCCACGTGCAAGGACAAACGATTGTCGCTGGCATGCAGGTCTAGACATGGCGGACCAAATCATTGAGGGAGGTCGCATCATTGCGTACAAGATCCAGTGGTTTTCCGGAGCTTGGTCTGGATGGTTCGTTCCTGGCTTGAACGACCTTGACATTAAGTTCAATATCTACGCCTCCAAATGCACCCTTGCAGTCAAGGCACAATCGTTGAGAAGATGGTGGTCATATTTCTACGACCACAATCACGAGTTCATCATTTGTAAGCCGAATTAATCTGAAGTGCACGCAACAAAATGACAAGTTAAATTATACTTGGACTTTTAAATAATCCTGTATTCCATCATCGGCATGTGAATTCCAATATTTAGCGTGAACCTTATTTATTTCAATCAACAAATGTATTAAGTTATATATAATATAATTGTTGTTGTCAAAGTTACTGATATGTACTGCAATATAAAGGAATTTATGGTAATAAAAATCTAACCATCATACTAAATCTGGCGAACTTTTTATTTTGCGAAATGTTCATATTCAACTAATGTACAATACATAGTTTACATTCAATAATGTTATAATATGACAGCACACTTGTTTAATCATTGAATAATAAGCATTTAAACACTAATAATGATGAGAGTGCAGAGGATTGACCACAGCCATACCAGCAACATGAACCTCGTTTTGGGAAAATAGGGCTTTAAGCTTGTCCATGACGTGCTGTTTCAGATTCGCCTGTGCAGTACTCACATGCTAATCAGGGCCGACACTTTCCATCAACATTGGATTTTATTTTTAAAGAGACCTCATTAAAACGCACTATTTTGAAAATCGTAAAGTGTTGTCTCTGGCGCGATGACACTATACGCACATGCATTAGGCTCGATTTTCCAGAACGGAGCTTATGTTATCAACGGCTCCTGTATACGCCAATGACCGATTTCCTTTACTAAAAGTTTTAATGAAAATACCGCCAAACTTTACAAAACAAAAAATAGAACTTTTGTTAACACTTTGGCAAGTTGAATACCAAGCATATGCGTGAACACCTTCATTAAGAACACTCGTAAGTACAGAAAATTTTGCATTTTGAGACATACTACTTAGCATCCAAAATTCTACAGACGCAACGTTTCGTTTGACGTATCGATCTCTCAGTTGTTTACGACCAGGTATGATTGCCGGTTACTAAAAATCTTCATAGTTCGTAAATTGGTTTATTTTTTTCTTTAAATTTTAAATTTTAGTTATAATAAAACTAAACATTTTCGTCGCGTGAAGTCTCTTAATACGTATGCACTGTATTCTGACATATTTTTAATATAAAGTATATGTTATTCAATTTTTTATTATTATCTAAAACATTTAAATATCTGAAACATATACGCATTCACACAATCAATATAATTGCATTATATATTTAATATTATTTATTGATTAAAACATGCAAAAAATGTATGCACAAAATCAGTAATCATTGACTACAAATGATCGAACTCGACAGTTCAACCTATTTAATTTTGTTTTTTTGTTCACGAAATCGAGTCGAATTGAGACATAACCAAATAGAAGTTGTTCTGTCATTTGCATGCGCCCATTACAAGATATTAATAGGATAAACAAAGCATGCATAATATTGTAAAGTCTCTTAATGAATTGTTTATTTAAAAACGTTCAAAGGTCGTCACCATATGCGAATTTAATATGAATTTTAATATGACTTTACGATTGTTACATATACGCAATCACAATCTAACGTGCGTGTGTTAATTGCGTAAAGAAATTATATATCACTAGAAAGAAAATGTATGCATATAAATTTACCATTCGAATATGGTTTATTGGTTTATTCAATATATACAATAGACATACAGTCCATGAGTAAAGATGATCAAAACATAGTAACATATATAAGGCATGACATGTGATCAGTATTGAATTTCATAAGTTGTAAAATAAAGTATCATTAATTACAATAATATTTATTCAGGTTTCTCTGACTAAATGCTTTATGTACATACACAATTTATGTTGGTACTTATATTATCCGATTGCATTAATTCAATAAATTGTATCATATTTGGTCTTTTCCAGTAATATTAATTTATATATAATTCCCTAATATCATCATATTAGGAACATTTTAATATAAAATGATGTTCATCCTCAAGAACATTGCAATGTTGACATTTTTTATCTTGCAAAGGTATAGCTTCAGGTTTATGCCATGTGTCTGATTCGATTTCTTATCAATGAGATGAAACTCTTAATCTACAAATATCAAATTTAAACTTAATTATACTAACATTTTTAAGTATGGTTGCAATTCAAATTTACACAACTTTCTGTACCTTATTGATCTTGAATAATCAATAAGTTCTGACATCCAATTTTGGAAAATGTTTTATTTAACAAAGGATATGACTAAGCATACTTTTGATGGCTGTCCGGTTTTGTTTGGCTGTCCTGTTAGCATGGCTCTCCTGTTAGCATGGCTCTCCTGTTAGCATGGCTCTCCTGTTAGCGTGGCTCTCCTGTTAGCCTGGCTCTCCTATTAGCCTGGCTCTCCTGTTAGCATAACTCTCCTGTTAGCATGGCTCTCCTGTTAGCGTGGCTCTCCTGTTAGCGTGGCTCTCCTGTTAGAATGGCTCTCGTGTTAGCATGGCTCTCCTGTTAGCATGGTTCTCCTGTTAGCATGGCTCTCCTGTCAGCATGGCTCTCCTGTTAGCATGGCTCTCCTGTTAGAATTGCTCTCGTGTTAGCATGGCTCTCCTGTTAGCATGGCTCTCCTGTTAGCGTGTCTCTCCTGATAGCATTGCTCTCCTGTTAGCGTAGCTTTCCTGTTAGCATGGCTCTCCTGTTAGCATGGCTCTCCTGATAGCATGGCTCTCCTGATAGCATGGCTCTCCTGTTAGCATGGCTCTCCTGTTAGCGTGGCTCTCCTGTTAGCATGGCTCTCCTGTTACCATGGCTCTCCTGTTAGCATGGCTCTCCTGTTAGCATGGCTCTCCTGTTAGCATGGCTCTCCTGTTAGCATGGCTCTCCTGTTAGCGTGGTTCTCCTGTTAGCATGGCTCTCCTGTTAGCGTGGCTCTCCTGTTAGTATGGCTCTCCTGTTAGCATGGCTCTCCTGTTAGCATGGCTCTCCTGTTAGCATGGCTCTCCTGTTAGCATGGCTCTCCTGTTAGCATGGCTCTCCTGTTACCATGGCTCTCCTGTTAGCGTGGCTCTCCTGTTAGCATGGCTCTCCTGTTAGCGTGGCTCTCCTGATAGCATGGCTCTCCTGTTAGCATGGCTCTCCTGTTAGCGTGGCTCTCCTGTTAACGTGGCTCTCCTGTTAGAGTGGCTCTCCTGTTAGCATGGCTCTCCTGTTAGCATGGCTCTCCTGTTAGCATGGCTCTCATGTAAGAGTTGCTCTCCTGTTACCATGGCTCTCCTGTTACCATGGCTCTCCTGTTAGCATGGCTCTCCTGTTAGCCTGGCTCTCCTGTTACCATGGCTCTCCTGATAGCATGGCTCTCCTGTTAGAATGGCTCTCCTGTTAGCATGGCTCTCTTGTTACCATGGCTCTCCTGTTAGCATGGCTCTCCTGATAGCATGGCTCTCCTGTTAGCGTAGCTTTCCTGTTAGCATGGCTCTCCTGTTAGCATGGCACTCCTGTTAGCATGGCTCTCCTGTTAGCATGGCTCTCCTGTTACCATGGCTCTCCTGTTAGCATGGCTCTCCTGTTAGCGTGGCTCTCCTGTTAGTATGGCTCTCCTGTTAGCATGGCTCTCCTGTTAGCATGGCTCTCCTGTTAGCATGGCTCTCCTGTTAGCATGGCTCTCCTGTTAGCGTAGCTTTCCTGTTAGCATGGCTCTCCTGTTAGCATGGCTCTCCTGTTAGCATGTCTCTCCTGTTAGCATGGCACTCCTGTTACCATGGCTCTCCTGTTACCATGGCTCTCCTGTTACTATGGCTCTCCTGTTACCATGGCTCTCCTGTTAGCCTGGCTCTCCTGATAGCATGGCTCTCCTGTTAGCATAGCTCTCCTGTTAGCATAGCTCTCCTGTTAGTATGGCTCTCCTGTTAGCATGGCTCTCCTGTTAGTGTGGCTCTCCTGTTAGCATGGCTCTCCTGTTACCAAGGCTCTCCTGTTAGCATGGTTCTCCTGTTAGCATGGCTCTCCTGTTAGAATGGCTCTCCTGTTAGCATGGCTCTCCTGTTACCATGGCTCTCCTGTTAGCATGGCTCTCCTGTTAGCATGGCTCTCCTGTTAGCATGGCTCTCCTGTTAGCGTGGCTCTCCTGTTAGCATGGCTCTCGTGTTAGCATGGCACTCCTGATAGCATGGCTCTCCTGTTAGCCTGGCTCTCCTGATAGCATGGCTCTCCTGTTAGCATGGCTCTCCTGATAGCATGGCTCTCCTGTTAGCATGGCTCTCATGTTAGCGTGGCTCTCCTGTTAGCATGGCTCTCCTGTTAGAATGGCTCTCCTGTTAGCATGGCTCTCCTGTTAGCATGGCTCTCCTGTTACCATGGCTCTCCTGTAAGCATGGCTCTCCTGTTAGCATGGCTCTCCTGTTAGCGTAGCTTTCCTGTTAGCGTTGCTGTCATGTTAGTGTAGCTGTCCGGTTAGCGTGGCTGTCTGGTTAGCGTGGCTGTCTGGTTAGCGCAGTGGTTGGTACACACGCTCGATGCGACCCGGGTTCATTCCCCGCTCCCGACGCTTGTGCATTTCGATGTCGGTGGTCATTGCTGCGAAATGGGGTTTCCTCCGGGTACTCCGGCTTCCTCGACATCATAAGACAACACACAGATTGACTTCAGTAAAAACTAAATAGATGGAAGATGCATCTATAATTCAAAATTTGTCCAAACTTTCGTGTGTCATGTTAGTAAATTAGGTAGGAGTTATTTTACACATTCCGAGACCTCACATAATGCAACCTCAGGCGCGGAAGGAACTCATTAACTTCAAAACACACACACAAATGCATAGTTGTGTTTCACATTTACGCGGGTCTGTTTTTACCTGATTAACTATTGAGTAGTTAAATTTACGTCCTCAACACAAATTCTTTGCAAAACAAACAGTTTCTCCTTAGGTAGTATGTGCATATGGCTCTGTGTTAATCTGCAACGATACATTTATATTAAAATTTAGCAGTTTCTAATCACCAATCGTTCAAAAACCAACAACAATTGTATATATTTATTTATTGTGAATTCAATACCGTGTGATAATTTATTCGTAAATATACTAAGAGAGGCACAACATCAGCGTCCCCAAATTGGAGATCATTTTCCAAAATAATCTTTATCATGAGCATTTACTGTGTTTGAAAGAAATCGATCTTTAAGAAATAAAATAATATTTATGATGCAACTCAATTTTTTGTTTATTAATCAGGTTATACGGTTGATTGTGGAATCCTTTCACTTCATGAACCATAGGATTCGCTTGAGCAAACGGCCTGACATTTTAAATAGCTTTATAACATATGGATTAGAGCAAGCATGAAGTAAAATATTTATATAAAACTAACGATGCGACGAGTTAAAGATTGCTATTTAATTAGGAAATAGCTTATATATATATTCATGTTCATCGATTCGATAAAAATTCCTAAAGATAGATAAGTGTTCTGTCTTAGCGACACGTGATTACCAGTGCACCAACTGATCTATCCTCTTTTGTTATTGTTTCTTGTGTTTTTGATTTTTAATTTCTGTCTAAATTGCTGGAAAAGAAAAACTGCCCGATGGACGTTGCATTTATGTGTAATATGATTAAAGAAGAATTATAACTTCAGAGTTGTCGCAATTTTGTATTGCAGTTCAATGAATTTAACCAATCATGACCACATTTTCAACTCAGTCGACATATCAGGAGATACATAAACTGACGTTTAGGAAGATTAACAATAAATGATGTTGAAGGTTGAGTGTTCACAAGCTATATACAGTTTACAACATTGAAAACCAAACTAAACAACTGCCACTTCCGTGGTGAAAACGTTATCAACCAAGCGAAACCGATTTATTAAATCCCGATCCGGCCGAATTTCGTGTTTATCGGGCATAAGTGTGTCTCTTAAAATTATTACGAGATTTTTCTCCAACTTTACTGCTTGACCATTTTTGGGCCCACGTGACGCAGATCAGAACTCGGTCAGGATATAGTTGGAATGAGTGTGTTTCTTAATAAGTATCACGAAAACGTTTAAAAACGTTTTGCCCCGAAACCATGACTTCCATCGCAGCGAATCGATTTCAAAGTAGGCTAAAGTATGTCTTAGTTCTTCAATTTTCTCTGGATACCCCGTAAGATAAGACAAATTTGTGTCAAATGCACTGACCATATTTCGCGAAGAATCGATGAAAACCATGTTTTTATCTATTATACATCTGTATATTTTGCCGACAACTGAACAGAGCCATGAAGTCATATCAATAAACGGGTGCATTCTACACCCATAAAATAGTTAAAAATCGTGTGCGCAAGGTTTTTAAAAGGTGTTTACATAAAATGATTCAGAATTTTCCTAATGAATGCATGAATGTTTTGAAAATTATTACCCGTTGTTTTAATTTCTTTTAGTGTCTAAATGTATACCGTTAGATCTGATTGCCGTTAATATGAGTATCTAGCCAATTGTTTCATCATAGCGCTTTATACCAAGTTATCGTTTTGCAAAGCGCGAAAACAATTATATAACATTGTTAAAATTAGCAGCACAATTAAGTTTAATCAATACTCATAAGTATACTTTTATGATTCAATAAAACTAAAGCCGACAATTCAATAACAGGAACTAAGCTGGTGGTTTTTAAAGATTAAATGTATATATGGGGATAAATACGTGGAGAATACAGGACAGCATACATTGAGGTACATGAAGTCTTTTTAACGTAATAGTTGGTTGAAAAATATGTTGCATTAATATGTTTCTTTTCACAATATGAAACCTTTTAAACTACTACAAATAACCAATACATTTTGGAATAAACATTAAAGGCCGGAAAAAACACTTATGACACGTACGACCAAAGCCACAATTCTTACAAATTGTATGTTAGGCGTATATAACCTATGAATAAGACATACAACCTATTTTTGAATTTATCGTGAACGTGTCTGACAAATATTTGAAGCTCTTTTAACTAAATTTCATGTATCGCCTATGTAATCCAATATCACGTTTTCTATTTACATCTTTGAGAATGATTCGAAACCGTAGGTCATGTGAAAAGCTCCAAA